>NC_045432.1:4355820-4436436 GCF_902635505.1 Sarcophilus harrisii
CATATACACATTTTTTCTATGAAATAAGTTTTTAAAATATATCAAAATGATGTAAGAATAATTGCAGTATTGATACAAATATTTGTGGGCCCTACCTGTTACTCTGTTGATTTTGAAGGTAAATAAGAAATGTTTTTAGTGGGGTTTTAAGAAAGAGACTTAAGTGCACTCAGTTTTCTTAGAAAATATTTCCCATAGATGACCACCCACATACACTGTTGTACTTCAATGTTCATTCCCAGTTTTGGTGACTCTCTTCTGGAGTCCCTTCATCAACAGCTGTGAAGACCGTGTATTTTTAAATCAGCAGGAGTCAGGAATTCAGGTTAGGGGAAAATCATCAGTCTTTATTCTCAGTGAAGAAGGATCAGAGGTGGAAGATAATTGGTGATAGCAATGTGTGCAGCTGAGTCAAGAAGCTAGCTAGATCAGGAGCACACAACCAGCAGCTAGGAGTATGGAACCAAGGTCAATTCTCCCAGCTTCCCTTCCTGTCTCTCTGTCTCCACCACCAAAATCGTCATTTCCTATACAACACATCAGGACTTGCATGGAGAATGGCGGGGACCATTCTTTATCCAATCATGTATATTAATAGAGTATAGCCCAATTACTACTTAGTCTCATGTACTTGGGATCTCAGGCATCCAACTCAAACTTCAGCCCATTACATCTCCCTTTCTTTTATTTTAGAAGACAGGTGGTCATGCCATCCCTGACTCCTCAGGGGTCAGAGCCCAAGGAGGTGATCACAGCCTCCTAACTTCTCAGGGAAGGAGGTGAAAGCACCGAAAAGGAGATGATCACGCCCTCCCTGACATCTCCAGGAAGGGAGATGAAAGCACCAAAGGGAAGGGGGTTAGGGGGTTTCTGGGCTAAAGGGTCTTATTACGCACAAACCCATCAGCATGGGAGGTATTACAAAGCACATAGCAATAACGTAGAGGCTATTAGGTGACTCTCCCCACAGTCAGTGCAGGCTCGATGGTAACAACATGAATTGTGTACAAGTAGCAGAATAGCAAACAATAAATCAACATGATGTTGGAAAAGACAAATCTTCAAATCTTCCAAAACAATCTTTGATGTCCATGGTCAAATGCCATAACTGCTACGCTCTTTCAATGGTGAGGCACAAAGCAATAGAACCACCCGATATTTTTGGGTCTTCCCTTTGTTTCAAGGGTCTGCTGCTCTCTGCGATGGACAAAGCGAATATGGCTCGTTGGCACCATCTGACCTTCTCCACCTTGAGATACAAGCAAACCCTCTCCCCAAAGCGGTTAGTCTATCGGTTCTTTCCATTCACCACTTTCGGTCTCTCCATCACCTGGGATTATCTAAAGATAGTGGAGCTGTTGCACCTGGACATGCCCTTCCGGTGGGTTATAAAACCTGTCTGCCGGAGCCAGTGCATCTTTGTCAATCAAGAAGGTAATAGTATAAGGCTAGATTTAGATTCTCTAGAGTTACCTGTGGCTCCCCTTTCTTTTGCTTTTGGAGGAGCGTCTTGATATCTCTTTCTTCTCTACTATTGCCTGTCCTTGAGGATTAAAAGATATGCCTGTGGGTTAAAATCTTATACTTACACAAAAGTGGCAAATGTTTTGAAGATAAGCAGGACATTATCTGTTTTATTGCTTGTGGCACCCCTGCTTAAAACCGAAGTACTCATTTTAACCTAATTGCTGAAACGTCTCTTCCCCACAGATTGATGGGGATTTTTTCAACTATAAAAGGGAGTAAAAACTCCTGTTTTGCCTTCAAAAAGTCCATCTCATAAGGGGCCCAACTTCGGCTCTATTGATCCCCTACACGACATGGTGTCTGCTTTAATCTTTGGCCAGTACTGGGCCAATTCATCTAATGACCGTCCGATCTCACAGCGTTATCAGTCCTTCCAATGGAAGGCCATTTATTAGATCACGCATATTGGTCAGTTTGTTACAGCTGCTGTCCAGTAAACTGCTGGATTTTGTGATCTTGGAATCAGAATCTGGGTGACTATCACCAGGCTGCTTATTAAGGATTCTGTATGAGTAAACCTTGATGCTACTATTTCCTCCTGGGTGATAAGTCACACATTGCTGCCTGTATTGGTGACTGGGATATTATCTCACATTCCCAGTTTCCCACATCAGTATGTGGATGGACACTGTTTTGTACGTACTCTCAGGAGGTAAAATGGTCAAGCCTACTGTCTTGAGGCAAGGGATCCATAGGCCTGGAGGAACAGATTTCACCTCTCAGGGAAATTCCAGTGTCTCAGCTGCATACAACCCTATTCTCCTAATTTAATCCCTTTCTTCCATCAGGTTGCTTCCTGGCTGATTGATTGTGTAATCCTTTCTGCCATCATATGGCTTCCTGGCTGATTGGTCATATTGGGGTATTGGCCGTCCCTAGGGCACTCTCTGTGCACCATTCTGCCATCATGCCCCAAGTGTTTTTGCCTGGGCTCTGGGGCTGGGCCCCCATCCCTTCTCTGAACCTCTCTCATTCTGAGGCCCAGAAGCCTCTGTTGCATTTTTGGACATGGGGTGCTGGTCTTGTTCTCCCACCCTGCTTTCTCACTCTGCCTCTATACCAAACATTGAGCTTTCAGATGCCCTACTTTACCACACTGGAAAGCATTGACGTGTCTCTCTAGAAGTCCCTTGCCAGAAGGGATCCTTGTCTACCCATGTTGGGATCTTGTCTTGGGAAGTCTGCATCATATCTGGCTTAAAGGCATTTTGTGCCCACTGTGGCACAGCGTCTTATGAGCTCCTCTAAAGGAGCATCCTTAGTAGTCCTAGTATAATTCTTCTGCACACATCATTAGCATTTTCCTTAGCAAGTTGCCTTATTAAAACATCTGTTCATGAATTTTCCCCATTAGTTCTTGTGATAGCAGTCTGCAAATGTCCCACAAAGTCAGCAAAGGGTTCATTTGGCCCTTGATGTTATTTTGTGAAGGCCTCACCTTTGTCATTTTATTGTGAATCGAAGTCCACACTTTGATAGCATTAGCAGCAATTTGCTCATATGCTACTACTGGATAATTAATCTGTGCTGTGACGTCTGCATATGGACCTATACCTGTTAGTAGGTCATAGGTGATCCAGCATGAACACATTTGACTATTTTGTTGAGGCTTGTATCCTACAGAGCTCACTATATTCAGAAAGCCACATGTAATTTTGTCCAGGTTCTAGACATACCCTTGCTATAGATTTCCAGTCATTAGGAGTCAAGATTTCAAAAGCCAAATTCTGTAATAGCATCTTAATATAAACTGATGTAGCCCCATAAAAGTACATGCACCCTTTTTCAGGTCTTTGATAGATTTCTATGTTAAAAGGGGCGTATCTTTGACTTTCTTGACTGAGAGCATTAAACTGGGAAACTACAGGAAAGATATGTGGCTGGAGCTCCCTGACGTCCACACCCTTTTCTTTGGCCTTCATTAAGCCCTCTTGTAATCTACTCATAATTGGATACTGGGGATGCTGGGGGAGGTGCTGGTGCTGTCACTACCCCCCACTGCCCCTCCTCCCTCCATCCCGGAGGTGGGTTGATGGAGAGAGAGTCAATCACTTGCTCCTGAGGTGGGGCTGAAGCTGTCTCCTGAGGTGGAAAGTCACACACACCCTTGCTCACTTAAGTCTCCATGCCCTGTGGGGAATATGGTCATTAATCTCTTCATTGCCTTCCTCCTTAATATTAGGCCTACCTCTATGAAGCTACTCAAGTGGGAGACAATGGGTTTTCCTTCTTCTAGGGATAGGGTTTCTTAATGCTAAATGAATTATATTGTATAAATAAAATACCTCAATGGAAATTGAATGAGGACCATTTTTCATTGTAATATGCAGATACTGTTGTCCAACCAGGGACCAGATATCTCTGAGACATCTGCTCCTGCTCTACGAACCAAGGGAGATGCAGTTTAATGTACCCAGAAGTCTAGCTACCTGTTCCCAAGTTATAAGTAGCCCTTGTCCTTCTATCAGCTTAAGCATGCTTTCTATAGCTACCACTCGTGGGTGGGGTTGAAGGGTTGAAGGGGTTGAAGGGGTTGGGGTAGGGGATGGAGAGTCTTTAGCTAGCATTTGTCCCATTTTAGCCCCCAAAAGATTACTGGTTTAGTTTTTAAGAAAATAAGTTTCCTGTTTCTCTATTAACAATACTCACCCAAGTTCCTGGTCACTGGAGACTTCTTCAGTGCTTGCTTCCATCGTTAGGCACCAAATGTGAAGACCGTGTATTATTAAATCAGCAGGAGTCAGGAATTCAGGTTAGGGAAAATCATCAGTCTTTATTCTCAGTGAAGAAGGATCAGAGGTGGAAGATAATCAGCGATAGCAATGTGTGCAGCTGAGTCAGAAGCTAGCTAGATCAGCAGCCACACAACCAGCAGCTAGGAGTATGGAACCAAGGTCAATCTCTCCCAGCTTCCTTCCACCCACCAAATCGTCTCCACCACCAAAATTGTCATTTCCTATACAACACATCAGGACTTGCATGGAGAGTGGGCAGGGGAACATTCTTTATCCAATCATGTATATTAATAGAGTATAGCCCAATTACTATTTAGCCTCATGTACTTGGGACCTCAGTGCATCAACTCAAACTTCAGCCCATTACAAACATCACCTGTTGTTTCACTGCTGCCAAACATTCTTAAATCTCACTGAATTCCTCACACAAGCATTTGCCATTATGGGTGTGCCACAAGCTAATAAAACAGACAATGGTCCTGCATATACTTTCAAACATTTTGCACACTTTTGTGCACAGTATAAGATTTTACACACCATGGGCATACCCTTTAATCCTCAAGGACAGGCAATAGTAGAGAGGAGAAACAGAGACATTAAGATGCTACTCCAAAAACAAAAAGAAAGAGGAGCCACAGGTAACTCTAGAGAGCTTCTAAATCTAGCCCTTTATACTATTAACTTCTTGATTTTGACAAAGATGCACTGGCTCCGGCAGATCAGGTTTTATAACCCACCGGAAGGGCAGTGTCCAGTGCAGACAACTCCACTATCTTTAGATAATCGCCAGGTGATGTGGAGAGACCCAGAAAGTGGTGAATGGAAAGGACCAGATAGGTTAACTGCTTGGGGAGGAGGGTTTGCCTGGATCTCTACAGATGGAGAAGGAATCAGATGGGTGCCAACGAACCGTATTCACCTTGTGCATCGGAGAGAGAGGGAGCAGACCCTTGAAATGAAAGAAGACCCAAGAAACATCAGGTGGTTCTGTCTCTGACTGTGCCCAGCACTGAAAGAGCCTGACAGTTATGGCATTTGACTCATGGACATCGAAAATTGTAGGACTTCAAAACCCTAAGGAATCATTGGATTCTCTGAGACATGATAAGACTTTTGCAGGACTTCAAAAACTTGTGGGGATCATTGGATTCCTGACATGTGAAGCAATGGACAACAGATTGGTTTTGGACTATCTCTTGGCTGCTGAAGGAGGCATATGTTGACTGTTGTTTACTTACCCTCCTTCTAGGACTTCTGGAAATCTTTTACAACACCATGTTGATTCATATTGTTTGTTTTATCACTACTTGCATGTACAATTAATGTTTGTTACACCACATTGAGCCTGCACCAGCTGTGGGGAGAGTCATCCCTAATAGCCTGTGCTTTATTGCTATGTACTTGTGAAATACCTCCCATGCTGATGGGTTTGTGCATACCTGTTTCTAATGAGACCCTTTGGCTCAGAAACCTCCTAGCAACCCCACTTCCCTTTGGTGCTTTTCATCTCCCTTCCTGAGATGTCAGGGAGGGCATGACCACCTGTGTTATAAAACAAAAGAAAGCAGGAGATGTAGAGGGCTGGAAGGATTGCAGAAGGCTGGACCTCTGAAAAGGTGTACTTGAATCAGACAACTGAGCACTTAAGGCTAATTACCTATTCGATATGAGACAATGACTCTATTAGCATGTGTTCGGATACATGGCCCTTCTCACAGCTGATGCTGGCTGAATGTTTGGTGTTAAGATAATCATAGGCAAGGACTAGAGGGTGTGGTGAGAGAAGGGCCAGAGTCACTTGGCAGCAGACCAAGGAAGAGATAGGTAGAATTCTGGACTCTAGAATCGAGGAGAGATCTTTGGCAAAATTCCTGGCAGTTTGCCTGCTTCTCCCCTTGAAGACCAAGGACTTTTACTTATTCTGACTCTGGCTGATCCTGAGGCCTCCAGGCAGCTAGCCCGGACTTTACAGACCTTTCACACCTGTAACATTTAGTGTTCTAAGGCCTTTCTAGGCTTTGAACATTCAGTGTTCTAAGGCCCTTTCCAGGTCTGACATTTTGAGTTGTAAGACCCTCCCACCTCTAACATCCAGTGTTCTAAGGCCTCTCTAGGCTCTGACATTCAATGTTCTATGGCCCGTCCCAACTCAGTGTTCTAAATTCTCAAAGCTCTAACACTCAGTGTTCTAAGGCCTCTTGGGTTCTAACATTCAGTGTTCTAAGGCCCTTCTAGCCTCTGATATTCAATGTTCTAAAATCCCTCAAATCTCTGACATTCTGAGTTCTAAGGCCTTTATAGGTTTTACTTCCAGTGTTCTAAGGCCCCTGTAGGTTTTAGTGCTCTATGGCCCCTCCCAATTCCTAACATTCAGTGTTCTTGGGCCCCTCTAGGCTGTAACATTCTGGGCTCTAGGACCCTCCCAACTCTAACATCCAGTGTTCTAAGACTCCTCTAGACTTTTACATTCAGTGTTCTAAGGCCCCTCTAGTTTCTAACAGTGTTCTAAGGTGCCTCTAGATTTTAACATTCAGAGTTCTAAGGACCCTGCCTCCTTTGACATTCAGAGTTCTAAGGACCCTCCCACTTCTGACATTCAGTGTTCTATGACCCCTCAATATCCTTCTACCTCTTTTATTCAGTGTTTTAAGGCCTGTCTAGGTCCTGACATTCAGTGTTCTAAGGCTTTTCTAGGCTCTGACATTCAGTGTTCTAAGTCCCTTCTACATTGTTACATTCACTGTTCTAGAGCCCTTCTAAGCTCTGACACTCCGAATTCTAAGGCTCTTCCAACATTATCTTTTCCTGTCATCATAGCCAATCTGACAGGTGTGTAGTGGTATTTCAGAGTTGTCTTAATTTGCATTATCTGATTAATAATGAACTTGGAGAACCTTTTCATATGACTAGAAATAGTTTCAATTTCTTCATCTGAAAATTGTTCATATCCTTTAACTATTTATTAACTGGAGAATTATGGTGTTCTCTTCTTTTTTATAATATAATGGTTCTCCTTGAGAGCAGGTTTCTTGGGGAGGTTTTCTGGAGGCAGCCTTAGTTTCAGTTCAGCGTAATAATCACTCCAAATGCAGCCAGCTGATAAAATCCAAACGTTTATTTCTCTTGCAGGTTTGTCCTTTGCTTGCCTCTGCTTTCTTCAGCCTCCAGCCAGCACAAAGGTGGAAGATGAAATGAATCTGACTCCCCTTCGAGAGTGGGCTTGTGGGCTTCCTCCCAGAATCTCTGCCAGCTTCAGCTTCTCTTCTTCCAAATATCTCCAGCCAGCACCAAGGTGAAAGTTGGAATTAATCTGTCTTGCCTCCAAGAGGGGCTTTGGCTCTCCCAGGTTTCCTCTCTGACCCCAGTCAATGTTAAGAAAAACCTCTTGAGCCAAGATTCCTGCATATTTGATCTCCCAAAGGTTAACCCTCCTTCTGGAAAGAGAGGGGTTCTGGTTTATCTCCCAGGTGCTCCTCTGGCCCCAAGGAAGGTAATTCAGTATCCCTTTACTAATCCCGAAATCTCCCCAAACATGTGAACTCCATTGAGCTTAGATACTTATGAGCTCTCTAAAGATGGAACACAAGCCTCGTTTCTATCATTTACTTAGTACCTTGTTTCAAGTTCTGGAAAACATTCCCCTTAAGATCAAATCAATCATTGAATCATCCTAATTGATATTTGTTTTACAACTGTAATGGCTGAGGTTTGAGTTGGACACTGAGGTCCCAAGTACATGAGCCTAAATAGTAATTGGGCTATATATTAATATATATATTAAATATATATATATATTAATTACATGATTGGATAAAGAATGGCCCCCCATTCTCTCCAGAATCCTGAGGTGTTGTATAGGAAAAACGATTTTGGTGGGTGGAGAGAGAGAACAGGAAGAGAAAGCTGGGAGGGGGGCCCGGGTTCCTATCCTAGTGCTGGTCGTGTGGCTGCTATCTAGCTAGCTTCTTGACTCAGCTGCACAATTCTTAAAATTATTTCCACCTCGTCCTTCTTACTGAAATAAAGACTATGATTTTCTCCCTAACCAATTCCCACTCCTGCTATTTTAAAATACACCTTACATTTGGCCTAACGGTGGGAACCAAGGTGAAAGTCTCCGTGACCCAGGGCGGGTGAATATTGTTAATAGACAAACAGGGAACTTATTTTCTTAAAACTTAACTAGTAATCTTTCTTTTTGGCTAAATGGACAAATGCTAGCTAAAGCCTCTCCATCCCCCCCCCAACCCCTTAACCTTCACCCCACCCACAAGTGGGTATAAAACATGCGCTGATAGAAGGACAAGGGACTTATAATTGGGAACATACTTGGTTTTTTAAGCAGGGCTCTTTTGAAGGCCCCAAAACACTTTCACCTGTTCCTATCAATGGAAAACTGATACACCAGTGTGGAAGAACAGTGGGCCCTTAATAACGACAAAATTCAGGCCTCATTAGATATAGTACAGGAGCAGCTTGACCAAGGACACTTAAACCTTCTCTTCCCGGATTCCCAGTGTTTGTTGTGAAAAAGAAATTTGGAAAATGGAGGATGTTAATGGATTTGAAAAGTGAATGAACAGATGGAAACTATGGGAACTCTTCAGCCTGGACTTCCATCTCCTACTCAGTTCCTGAGAATGGCCTCTTTTTTAGATATTAAGGATTGTTTATTCTCCCTCTGGATAAGGATTGAAAGATTTGCCTTTTCATGCCCAGCGTCATGAGCCTTATAAAAGATATGAATGGACAGTTTTCCACAGGGAATGAAAAACAGCCCTATATTCCAAATGTATGTTGCTGCTGCTCTTGCTCCAGTAAAAACATTCCCAAAAAGTATTACATTACATGGATGACATATTTGGGGATTGCACCTGGGAACAAATGTTGAAGCAGTCTACAAAAGACCATAGAAACACTAAAAATACCAATTATACATAACCAGAAAAACAAAGACATGCCCTTTTCAATATTTAGGTATGAAGTATACCCTAAAGGGAAAACAGTTCAAAAACTGTCCAAGAACAGAAGCTAAACACACTGAATGATTTTGAAATTGATAGGAGTATCCAATGGATGGACCAGTGTTGGTTGCTACCTATCAGTTACAACCGTTATATGACATTTTAAGGGGAGACAGTGCTTTAAATTCCCCGCCAGCTTACAAAAAGCTCAAGACTTTGAGAGAAGTTGAACTGGCTTTATCCAATTGTTGAAAAGTCACTCAAAACCCTTGGAATATCAGTTTTGCCCACAAAGGGCACCCACACGTCCTTCATCAAGGAACAGTGTGATAGAGTGGGTGAACCTCCCCAACAACCAGAACAAAGCCACACCCCACCCGTGCTTGTGGCTAAATTTTATTAAAAGGCCACTATGAGCAGCAATTATCTGGGACAAGACCTACAAGATATACATTTTATTACACAAATTAATTGTGTTGTGGACCATCCCAATGGCAAATTTTATTAGCCAGGCTCCAAATTTTTTGGGTCTCCATTAAAGATAACTAGACTATTACAAATTGGCGATGGATTCTTGAAGAAAAAAGTTTCTAAAGTTCCTCAAGGACCAACTATCTTCGGTCATCAAACATAATTTTTGCTGTGTACCTCTGTCTAACTATAAAAAAGTAGGCGAACTCCTTTTCAGTCCCTCAGCAGAATGAATTTCGCATCATTTAGCTCTTACTTAATATCCAGGAACATAAATGTAATATCTGATTCGGCCTATTCAGAGGTGTGGTACAAAAAATTGCCACAGCCCAAATAAAATTTTGAGCCTCTGATATATATCAGTTTTAAGAAACTTTAAGAGCAAGTGACAAAGAATCCAATAAGATCTATTATTACATGTCCCTCATAATAACTTCCAGGTCCCATATTTGATGGCAATTCAAAGGCAGATGCCTTTAACTATTTGGTCAATCCCCTTTATTCCAAAAGCCCAGAATCTCTTATAAATATCATCAGGCTCTTGACTTTAACAATTTGGAATAACAAGAGAACTGGGCATTGTAAAAGCCTGTAAGGCTTGCCTTTTTCCACCCCCTACCCTCCAGGGAAGAACCCTTGTGGTTTGAAGCCAATGAAATCTGGCAAATGGTTGACCATTAAAAATCTTTTGGTCTCTGTCTTTCATCCACATTGTTTAGACACCTTTTGGAACTTTTTGCAATGCCAGCAGCAAAGAAAGACAGCCCAGTGGTCCTAATTCCTCATACAAGCATTTGCCAATAGGTGTGCCACAACAATAAAACAGACAATGGTCCTGCTTATACCCAAAACATTTTACACTTTGTGCACAGTATAAGATTTTAAACACCACGGCAACTTTTAATCCTCAAGGACAGGCAATAGTGGAAGGAGAAACAGAATTAAGACGCTCCTCCAAAAAAAAAAGAAAGGGGGCCACAGGCCTAAGAACTTCTTCTAGCCCTTTATACCATTGACTTTTGATTTTTTACAAAGATGCCTGGCTCCGGCGGGGGTTTTATAACCCACCGGGGGCGTGTCCAGTGGAGCATCCCACTATCTTTAGATAATGCCAGGTGATTGGGAGACCCAGAAAGTGGTGAATGGAAAGGATCAATAACAACTGCTTGGGGAGAGGTTTGCTTGTATCTCTACAGGTGGAGAAGGAATCAAATGGGTGCCAACGAGCCATATTCGCCTTGTCCATCGTAGAGACAGACAACCAGAAACAAAGGAAAGACCAAGAAATATCGGGGTTCCGTTGCTGATTGTGCCCACCATTGAAAGAATGTGGCAGTTATGGCGTTTGACTCATGGACATCAAAGATTGTTGGACTTCAAAACCCTCAGGAATCATTGGATTCTCTGAGACATAGGACTTGAAAATCCCTCAGGAATCATTGGATTCTCTGAGAAATGATAAGACTGTTACAACACTTCAAAATCTGCTGGAATCATTGGATTCCCTAACACATAAAAGACTTTTGCAGGACTTCAAAAACTCAGGGGATCATCATTGGATTCCCTGAAATGTGAAACAATGGACAATAGGTTGGTTTTGGACTATCCTTGGCTGCTGAAGAAGGTGTATGTGTGACTGTTGTTTACATACCCTCCTTCTAGGACTTCTGGTGATCTTTCCAACACCATGTTGATATTATTGTTTGCTATTCCGCTACTTGCGTGTACAATTCATGTTTGTTACACCACATCGAGTCTGCACTGACTTTGGGAGAGTCATCCTAATGCCTCTGCGTTATTGCTATGTGTTTGTGTAATACCTCCTATGCTGATGGGGTTCTGCATAATAAGACCCTTCAGCCCAGAAACCCGCTAGCAACCCCCACTTCCCTTTGGTGCTTTTCATCTCCCTTCCTGAGATGTCAGGGAGGGCGTGATCATCTCCTTTTTAGTGCTTTCACCGCCTTTCCTGAGAAGTCAGGGAGGCTGTGGTCACCTCCTTTCGGTGCTTTCACCTCCTTCCCTGAGAAGTTAGGAGACTGTGATCACTTCCTTGGGGCTCTGACCTCCCTGAGGAGTCAGGGATGGCATGACCACCTGTCTTCTAAAATAAAAGAAAGCGGAGATGTAATGGGCTGAGGTTTGAGTTGATGCACTGAGGTCCCAAGTACATGAGGCTAAAGAGTAATTGGGCTATACTCTATTAATACACATGATTGGATAAAGAATGGCCCCCGCCCATTCTCCATGCAAGTCCTGATGTGTTGTATAGGAAATGACGATTTTGGTAGGTGGAGACAGAGAGACAGGAAGATAAGCTGGGAGAGATTGGGCCTGGCTTCCATACTCCTAGCTGCTGGTTGTGTGGCTGCTGATCTAGCTAGCTTCTTGACTCAGCTGCACACATTGCTATTGTCGATTATCTTCCACCTCTGATCCTTCTTCACTGAGAATAAAGACTGACGATTTTCCCTAACCTGAATTCCTGACTCCTGCTGATTTTAAAATACGCAATCTTCACAATAAACTCTAATGGCTTAATAGTTTGTAGATTCCAACAGAGAATGACTTGATTTCTTATAAATTTGAGTTAATTCTCTATATATTTTTGAAATGAGGCCTTTATCAGAACTTTTGAATGTTGTCTCAATTTGCATTTCCCTGATCAATAGTGATTTGGAGCATCTTGCCTTTCCATATTTTCCAGAGATCAACTGTTGGATGCTACTAATTGCTTAACCTCCCCAAAATCATCATCTCTTTAAGGAGAGCTCTGTTCTGCCAACCAGGAATGAATGAATTTATGGAAAAAACATTTGTTGAGCACTTTCTATGGGCACAAAACTGTGCTAAATGATGAGGTCTGGATGGTTTGGTGCAGATGGGAGAGAGTGAAGTATTGCCCTGAGACAAACAAGGAAGGGCCATGATGAGGAATCACTTTAACCTCATATCCCCACCTTCCTGTGTCCGGTAAAAATTCCAAGTTATGTCAGACCCTTTCCACTCTCTTTGAAGGTTCCTATTTCCCCACCCCCATGGGTGGCCCTAACTTACTGTGTCCAGCCAAGAAATCCCAATCTTATCCCTGAGGTTAAATTTCTAATATAAATCTATTTATGTCCCACTCCATCTTTGGTGAGCTCCTGGGTCAGGTCACCATGGCACTTTGTTTCTTGGTGTCTTTCCCTTTACCTTACTCCATGCCATATGGTGTCTCTCCTCTCCTCACCCCACCTTGCTTCCTGATGTCTTGCTTCTCGAACCCCATGGTGCCTTATGGAGTTTCTCTCCTCATAGCTAACTCTTTTAGGATACTACATCCCTCTTAGAATTTAGCCTGTCAGCTAAGGGCATGGCCCAATCTCTTGGGGTATTTCCTTTCTCCTGGCTAATGCTAATTCCACTAGGGAACATGTCTTTTTCATCATTAATTACTAAAGCACTCTTCTTGCCAACTATATGCTCTCCACTCTATTTCATAGTTACCATGCTTTGTGTCTATTGTATCTCTTCATCTGTTTTCCTAAATTCACCTAACTTTTGCCACAGAAAACGGCCATTGTGAATTTTCACATGATTGAAACCCAATAACTGGTGCTTTTCTAAGTAACATCATTTGGTGCCATATTGTTTTCTCCATCAATCACAACACTAAACACTGTATTACATATCCCATTGGCAACCCCCATTTCTACTTTCTGAGCCCCACAACCCATGTTCATGTATTTGTTGTTATTTTCCCCAAAGGGGTATCTAATTTGATGGAACTGTCCTTCATGATCTAAAGGGAATTAAGGGAAAAGAAAAAACAGAGCCAGTCCATCTGGTTTTGGACCTGTTCCCCATAATCTCCATTCCTCCTCATTCTTATCAATTCACCACTCCTTTGTAAAACCTAACACTATGGTGAACAGTGAGTAGGTGCTCAACAAACGGTTTATAGTCTAAAGGAATATCACTCAAAATCCAATAAAGTAGGAGCAGACTACGTCAGATTTTGTTTTATCAACTCTGCTCTTCCTCAAATTACTTGAGCCTAGTTTTGGCATTCCCAATTCTCCCAACTCTTTAATGGATATAATTGTTTGTTGAAATACATAGGAGTTTTGGAATACACGGAAGCCACCTGACAATAACTGCTGGAGATTTAATCCATTCCTGCAGAATGGATCTCCTCTTGTGAGAGGATGATACAAGGAGACTGAGGCAGTTGCTATTCTCTGATCTCTCCACTGAGAGGCCATTGTGTTGTCTAACCTCTCTCCTCTTCCCTCTGCCTCCAATTTATCTCATTCCCAGTCCACAACACCTGTGTCAGCAAAGTTCCTTGCAACTCCTTCAGATATTATGATTCACAGCTGTGGAGGCTCTTGGAGAATTGACCTGGCCCTTAACAATTGCTAATAGGATTATTCTCCTTTCTGACTCTAATAGAAAAGCAAAGGTTTGGCCCTGCAGCCCTACAGTTAGGAGGAAGCTTCCTTTGATCACTGTCAGTCTGTCCATATATCTCTGCATATCTTTGTAGCTCCAGCAGCTCTTTATTCAGGGTCAGTGTTGGAATAAAATGAGCTCCTGGGTAGTCATTGGTCAGTTAGCAGTACCAGGTTTGCTTTAAAATAACAGCATAGAAATGCAGCAAAGATAAACTGACACATTTTCTCTGGACACAGGCCCTCTGGTCTCCATCTCTATAGAAACTCACATATGGTTTTAATGGACTTGAGGCAGCAGATAAAGAATACACATAAGAGATGTGAAGGAGAGTCTTGGCATGGGATAGAAGCAGTAGTGAAGTGACAAAAATAATGGAACATGAAGTTAGAGGAGCTAGATTGGAGCCCCAGCTCTACTACAGCTATAGATACATCTAGAGTCTTCCCTCAATGGTTTTGTATAGTCCAGAACTAACTTTTTATACCATGCTTGGGCTTCTCTGATTTGACACTGGTAAAATCTTGGTCAAAACTAGTTACTTATTTGATAAAATATTTTTCCTAGCTGAGATCAGTCCTTTTTGACTTATTTCCTCCAAGTTCTGTCCTTGTCAGTGGCTACATTAACCTTAGCCTGAAGCATGGCCTCTGGACTTGGTTGTTTGCCCATTTCTGTGGATTCACCTGCTGCTGAGCCTCTGACATTGTTGCCTGTCTCTCATCCAAGTGGAAGAGCATGGCCATTGATCTCCCTAGCTTCCCAGGGCAGGGAGAAAGTCTTTGGGCTGACACCTCAACCTTCCACCACCTACAGCCTAAATTTATTGAGGATCCAGAGTCACTTAAGTTCACCATGTTCTAGTCAAGTTTCTGAGAGCACAAATTACAGGCAGTGAAGGTGTCAGTGGAGGGATTTTCCTTCTCTGGGAGTCCCCAGGTATCCCTCATCTATCCATCCCTATCTCTGCAACTTCCTTATCAATTTGCTTTCTTCTCCACCTCTAGAGGCTCCTGGCAGGATTCCTGAACCCTCTAAGGAGTATAAGATTCCACTTGCATGGAGCAGAGAAGGATCCCCAATGTTCTGCCTCAACTCTCCTTCATTGGAGGCAGAAGGTGGCCAGCAACAATTGCCTCAGGTTCCTCCAGTCCAAGTTAGGCTAAGGGTAAAAATGGGAGCAGGCCAGGTTGCCATCATGTCCTTCCTAGCACTGGCCTGTTCTTGTCTCCTCCTGCTTGGAGAAAGGAGACTGAGATCTGCCTCTTCTTCAAACCACCTCTTTCCTCTTCTGCTCTGGGGTTGTCAGGAATCTAAGTCCCTTTCTGGGAATAGAGGTCTCAGACTGCCACAGCTATTTGTTATTCCTTTATGGGGAACACAACATGTCCCCTCTGCCTTCCTGTCCTTCTCCTCTAGGTTATCCATGCAGAGACTGATCTCCAATGATCCCAAACTAAAACAAAACCTTGATCTCCAGCTCCAGCCACCTGCCCTCAGGAACCTGGGACAGTACTCAGTCCTGGGCCTTTTACAAGTAGAAGATGCACTCGAGGCCTCTCCCTTACTAGTTTGGGTGTTTCTTACATTAAATCTAAATCTATCCTTTTTTTTTTTTTTTTTTTTTTGCAAGCTTCACCCATGATCTGATCCATGACCTCTGTCTAATTCATTTGACAGGACCCATCTTGCATACACCTGAAGAACCTGCAGGGGATTACTCTGGAGAAACCCCAGGGTGGATATCCCTCATCTCCTCATGCCTAGACTATCTCAATAGCTGATGGTGGCCTTCCTGCCTTCCTCTTTGTGCCTATTGCAGTCCATCCTCAGTGATGCTGCCAGAATGATCTTACAAAAGCACAGTTCTGACCATAACACCCTCCCCCACCCCTAAATATATTCCTGCTGCTCCCTGTCATGTCAAGGAATATAAAATTATCTCTTTGGCATCCAAAGCCCATCACAACCTGCCCCAATCTGTGCATCCCTCCTATACCTACCATCTCCCTGCAGATTGTCTATGTCCAGTCACACTGTTTCCTTGCTGCTCTTTGCACAGGACAGTCCATCTCCCTATTCTGGCCATTTTAACAGGCTGTCCCTATGCCTTGCAATGCTCTCCTTCCTCATCTCTGCTTCCCAGTTTCCCTGGCTCCTGTCAAGTTCTGGTTAATATCCCACCATGTGTAAGAAGCCTTTCATAAGCATCTTTAGCATTTGAATTCAAGTCCTCTTACTCTATAGTAGCCAAAGCTCTTTCCAGAGTACAATTCTGCCTCCAAGTACATCTTTTTGTTGCTAAATTGATGTTTCCTCAAGGAAAATCAGAACTTGGCTTGTAATTCTCCACAAATGCTAAATGACGTTAATCTTACATGTAAGCTAATAAAATGACAAATATTGGACAGCTGTTATTTTACCTCATGAAAAATACAAAGTAGAAAGAATTGTACTTGATCACAGCTCTGAGCATATGCACAGGTGGCACTTAAGAAACGCTACCTTGATAGGCTGGATTCATAAGTCTTCTTTGCTCTACAATAATCCTTTCTATCCCCCAGAGTTTATCCTTAGGTTGAGGTATTTCACCTGCCAAGGACAAAGCTTCCGGATCAGTAGTATGTGTTCCTCTTCCTCTGTTGAGGTCCACCTTCTACCTTTTGCTCTCCTTAACTCTCTATGTTGGCAAAATGACGATTGGCAGTAGCTCAGTAATGGGACTCTAGTGGATTTGGACAAGCTTCTACCTGGGAACTTGAGCTGCCTGCTGTGTTTCCACTTCAAAACTTCTATGCAGCTCTAGGGTTTTGTTTTATTATTATTATTATTTAGTATTTTATTTTTCCCCAGTAATATGTAAAACCATTTGTAACAGTTGTTTTAAAACTCTGAATTCCAGATTTTCTCCCTTCTTCACTCCTCACTCCCCACCCACATTGAGAAGGCCCATGTGAAGTCATAGAAAACATTTTATTTATTTTGTTTCTACTGTGCTTATATCCCAAAGAGATCTTAAAGGAGAGAAAGGGACCTGTATGTGCCAAAGTGTACAAACACTGCTGGGTCAGAAGGGTATGCACAGTTTGATAACTTTTTCAGCATAGTTCCAAACTGCTCTCATGGACAACATTTTCATACAATTCACAATGTACAAGAAAACATAGACCCTTCCAAAAATACCTCAAGAAAAATAAATTCTAAAAAGTATCCTTGAACTGCAAACTGAATGGATGCCCATCAGTTGGGGAATGGCTGAGTAAATTGCAGCATATGAATGTAATGGAATATTATTGATCTAGGAGAAACGATCAGTAGGATGATTTTAGAAAGGCCTGGAGAGATTTATATGAACTGATGCTAAATGAAGTGGGTAGAACCAAGAGAACATTGTGTACAGCAACAATAAGATTATGTGATGATCATCTGTGATGGACTTAGCTCTTTTCAAAAATGAGGTGTTTCAAGGCAATTCCAATAGACTTGAGATGGTGAGAGCCATCTGCATCCAGAGAAAGGACTGTGGGAACTGAATATGAATCACAACATAGTATTTTCATGTTTTTGTTGTGGCTTGCTTGATTCTTTTTCCTCTCATTTTGATTTGATTTTTCTTGTACAGCATGGTCGATGTGGAAATATATTTAGAAGAATTGCACATGCTTCATCTATGTTTGATTGCTTGCTGTCTAGGGAAGGGGAGGTGGGGAGGGAGGAGAAAACATGGAACACAAGGTTTTGCAAGGATGAATGCTGAAAACGATCTTTGTTGTACTTTGAAAAATAAAAACTATTAAAATATGCATCAATCTGTATTCAGACACAATCAGTTTCTTCTCTGGGAGTGGATAGCTTTTGTTTCCATGAGGTCCTTCAGAGTTGCTTGGATCATTGTACTCCTGAGAATAGCCAAGTTATTGGTTGATGACAGCTGATCATCACACAATATTTCTGTTACTTTGTAATTAGTATACTTCACTTTACATGAGCTCAAGGAAGTCTTTCCAAAGTTTTCCTGAAAGCATCCTGTTCATTATCATTTTTTCCTGAGGCAATTGGGGTTAAATGACTTGCCCAGGATCACATAACAAGGAAGTGTTAAGTGTCTGATGCCAGATTTGAACTTGGGTCCTCCTGACTATCTACTGTGCCACCTAGCTGTCCCATCATCATTTCTTATAACACAATAGCATTCCATGATAATCACATGCTATAGTTTGTTCAGCAGTCCTCAATTGATGGACATCCCTTCAAATTCAATTTTTTTTGCCCTGAGACAAATATGCTATACATATTTTTTTACATATAGGTCTTTTTCCTTTTTTTGTTTGAACCTATTTTTGGCTGCAGACCCAATAATGATATTGGTAGGTCAAAGAGTTTATATGGCTTTATAGCTCTTTGAGCAAAGTCCAAATTGCTCTACAGAATGGTTGAATCAATTCACAATTGTGCCAAAAGTGCATTAATGTCTCCTTTTCCCTACATTCCATACAACATTTGTCATTTTTCTTTTCTGTCTTATGAGATAATCTGATAGGTATGAAGTAGTATCTCAGAATTGTTTCAATATGAATTTCTTCAATCAATAGTGAGTTAGAACTCTTTTTTTCTTATGGCTATAAGTAATTTTGATTATTTCATCTGGAAACTGTTCAGATCTTTTGATCATTTATCAGTTAGGGAAAAGTTCATCTTTTTATACATTTGACTCTGTTCTCTGAGAAATGAGGCTTTTTATTGGAAAAAACTTGGTTTCCAGAATTTTTCAATGTTATGATGGCTAACTGTATTTCTCTTGATCCTATTTCTTCCCTTGTTTAGTCTATTCTTTCTCTCCTTTCATCCTGTCCATCCTGAAAAGTGTTTCACTTCTGACTATCCCATCTACCTATCTACTCTCACTTCCCTTATTCCTTTCTCTCCTAGTTTCCTGTAGGGTAAGTTAAATGTCTCTACTCAATTGAGTTTGTATGTTACTCTCTCTTTGAACCATTTCTGCTGAGAGTTATGTTCACTTACTCCCCCTTACCTCCTTCCTTTTACCCTTCAATGTAAAAGATTGTTTTTACTTTATTTATATGAAAACATTTGCCACATTCCACCTCTCTCCCTTTTCTTTGTCCCTGTACTCCTTTAACTGTTTAGTGAGAGCTAGCCTAGAGGTTTTACACTTCATAGGGCTAAACCTGCATCCTAAGGTTCTTCTTCTGATCTTCCCTGATTGTCTAAGGAGGACCAATGTTCTACCAACTCTTTTTATGTTTGTTACTGTACCTTCACCCTTGGTGCCATTTAGTCTTGAGAAGTCTGCAGAGTTGAGAATTTTCTGATCTACTCAACCATCTTCCCAGAATCCTCTTCTTTAGAGTCATTATTTAAAGATATTTGGAGGGAGTTAGGGAAGAACTCTGTGCCTTTACTTTCCTATCTTAACTCCATCACCAGTAGATAAGAATGAGAGTGGGAGATGTATGTTCTATCAAAAAGACTAGAAATTAATAATAATAATAAATGATAACATTTATTATGGCATGGTTTGAAAAACTTTGGAAAGATCTGGTTTGGATCTTAGAAACACTCTGTAATTTATTCAGCATAGGTATTCTACCCATATTACAGATATGAAAATTGAGGTTTAGAGATTGTTAGCAGTTTGCTGATAGAGACGCAATTAGTAAGCCGAGGTTTCAGTCTAGGCTTTGTGATCCCCATTCCAGTTGTGTAGGCACTATGGGAATTCACCAGTAGTAGGGCAGCTGCTGATGGGGATAAAAAAATCTCATCCGTGAAATAGTTTTTAAAAGTTTTAAAAAGAAATGTCTGGAGTCATTTGGTGGAGGAGATTGAGCCACAAAGCAGGGTGTGGCTCCTTCTCTGCCGGGTCTGGAAGACCCTGTATTGTATTGTGTTGGGTACGAGTTAATTCCCTAACAGAAAGAGCAGGGGCAAATGCCCGAATGTGCCAGTGTGTCCCTAGTCCTTCCCACCGTTGTTTTGTCTTTTGCCTGTAGAAAGGAGGACCTGAGAGGTGCCCCTGGTCCCGTTACCCACTTCCTCCTCTGTTCTAGGAGCTGTCAGAATCCAAGTCCCTGCTGAAGCTCTTTTGCTCTTTAATTCTTTGCAGCCCAAGACACCCTTCCTTCCATCCTCAGGTTCGGCAAGCAGGCCGCCCCCAGCAGCAGCGCCGAGCTCAGCAGCCGCCCCTCACCCCAGCCCCGGCAGCCCGGCCCGGGGAACCTAGGGCCCATTGCCAGGTGGAAGATGCACTGCAGGCCCTCCCCCAGCCAGACCGGGGACCGGGGCCAAGGGAAACGATCGGGGAGGGGCACTCCCACCGCTCTGGGCCTGACGTCCCAAAGCCCCTCCTCCTTCTCCCTCGGTTCTGGGAGCGGACTAGCCCCGCCCTCCGGTGACGTCACAGCGACTGCCCCTCCCACCCTCTATTAAAGGTTGTCTCCTTTGTCTCGGTGTGAGGGAGGTTCAGGGGACAGGAGCGGTTGAAGGTCTGCAGGGCCCCTCAGTCATTTCCCTTCCCTCCCCTTGAGGGGGCCTCCTCTCCGTTATCCCCATCTTCCAGACTGAGGATCCTGCTGGTGCCAGAAGCGGCTATGAGGCGAGGTGAGTGCCCCCATTCTCCTCTCCACCTCGGCCCCTCCTTTCTTCTGCTCTTCCCTGGACACGGCCGCCTTTTGGTGAAGCCCCCCTCCCCAACTGGCTCTTTCTTGCCCGGGAGGATGTGTGGAAGGGGGGTGGAAGGTGCTGGCTGTATCTGCACCTTTGCTTTGGAGCGCCTTGTGTAAATCAGTAGGAAAATCTGTGTGTGAGTGCGTGGGTGTGGGGAGGGGTCTTGCCCCCTGGGTGGAGTCTCTGTGTGTGACAGTGTGCGTGGGTGTGGGAGGGGTCTATGCCCCTGGGTGAGTCTCTTGGTGTGACGGTGTGCGTGGGTGTGGGAGGGGGTCTATGCCCCTGGGTGAGGTCTTCTTCCCCGCTTCCCTGCCTGGCCAGGCCTCTGCCAGGGGGACTAGGGAGCGTAGTAGATTGGGCTGGGTACGGTGGAGACCAGCACGGAGGAAAGCCTTTAGGGGACAAGGCAGTTGGTGGTATGTGCCTCTCCATCCAGTTTCCTTGCCTTCTCCTTGAGCCCCTTCTCCTTTCCCCTTTACCAGGACGGGTCCCTTTGGGGACACTCCGCTCATCTCCCCAGATGGACATTTCCACCCTTTCTTTCTGCCTCCTTCCTCCCATCACTGGCTTGGATTTAGAGTTTGGGAGAGAAGAAGACCCTTAAAACTTTTATTTAATATTTGCCACCCAATATTTATTGTGAAAATCTTCCTTGCAGATCAAGGAATAAATTTATAGGAATAAGGCATATCCTACTGTAACATAATCCAGTTACAAAAATATGAATTTATGTTTCAAAACAAAGTCATTAATTGATTTCTGAAGATCTCTCCCTTTACAAAATAACTCAACCTTAAATGTTTTCACCCTTAAAGTATTTTTCGGTTATGTTTTAAAGATAGTTTTCAACATTTTGGGGGTAATAATTAAATCTTTCCTTCCACTTCTCCATATTATCTCTATTGTTTCTTTTGTTTGATGTCCTTTAATTCAATATATAGTTATATTTTGTTCTAGTTTATAATCAGGATCTGTGAAGGGACTTTCCATGTGCCTTGTTTCAAGAACAAAAATGGGAACTTTCCTGACTCTTCGTATTTCTATGATTTAGAAGCTGAAAGAAGAATTTTATTACAAAGATGTTTTTCTCTCAATTAAGTATTTCCCTCCTGGTTTTAACTGTATTTGACCGTCTGTGCAAAAGCATTTCAATTGTAGAAGCAGAATAAATCCATTTTATTTTTGTGATTCTCTCTGTTGTTTGCTCTGTTATAATCTCTTCTGTTATGCACTGATATGGAAAGTAATTAGCCCATTACCCTCTGATTTGTATGATTGCCTTTTTACATCTAATTCATATAGGAATTTGTAACATAATTATGATTTGATGGTTATAGTTGCTATGCTCAATCAAATTTCTGGCAAATTAATTTTTCTTATACTATTAAAAAATCAAATAGTGTGTCCTCCCTGGTACCTTACCTCCCCCAACATACTCTCTTTGGATATATTAAACACGAAGTCATTTTTTTTTTTTTGATTCTGTAAATTGTATACTTAATGTTTCCCATTGATCTATTTTTCAGTTTTAACAAGTTGAACTTATTTTCTGGGCATCTCTCTATTTTGTGGGGCCTAAACTCAGAAAAAATCATTTTCTGAGTTCAAATCTGACTTCAGACACTTACTACCTGAGATACCCTCAGCAACTCACTTAACTCTGTTTAACTCAGTTCTTCACCTGTCAAATGAGCAGCAGAAGGACATGGCAAATCCTTCCAATATTTTTGCTAAGAAAACCTTACATGGGTTTGAAGAGGAGACCCCAGAACTCTAAAAATCCTTAAGAGAGAAAATCTCCTTCAACTCTGCCTTAGTGAGGGACCCTGCCCCGAGGGACAGTTTCATCCTTGTTATCTGGGTGGGGTGGGCTCAGTCCTGAAACTCATAATGAATTCAGTTCAAATTCCAGCTCAAGCTGAAACCCAGGGAGGAGCCAGCTTGGGACTCCACCCATGAGTTCCCTTCAGCTAAAGCTCCCATTATAAAAGAGTCAAACTAAAATCTTCTCTTGGCAGAGGTTCCAAACATGCCAGCTATGCTACTATGCTATGCCAAAGGCCTCTGTCCACTCCAATACTCTTTCTACTGCCATCCTCTCTTTACCCTCACCTATTTCCTAACCAGACTTTATGCCTGTCAGGATTTCTAACCTTACTTCCAATCCCCATAATGAACCTCTTTTATCAATCTAAGTGTTTGGGTCTGTAAATTCTTTTACAGGGAACCTCTGATGCCACCAGAAGGGAGTCCCCAAAACTCCTTACTCTTATGCCAAATCCCAAGGGATTGCAGGGAGTCAAACCTCTCCATTTGGTTCCCTGAACCCCGAACCTGCCACTGGACCTTATCATTTAATTCCTTGACCACCAGAAACCCTAATCTCATGTTAGTTTCCTAAATCTAAACCTTATCAGGTTCAGGAAATGTCAAATCAGACTAAATAACAGCAGTTGCTTTCATAATCTCTGATATGTAGTATAGTTTGAGATCTGATACTCATAATTACTAACTCCCAACCCTTCTTTTCCTTCTTCCCTCTCCTTCCATCCCCTCAAGATGCTTGAACCTTTTTAAAATTATTGTTTTCTGTTTCTTACAGCATTTGGATACCCCATATATCCTGGCTCTCTCCCCTGTGAGACATGCCATATAAGAAACTTTTTTTTTAATTTTAGGGAGGAATAGAAAAGTGAGCACAGCTTGTTTGATACCCTTAGGAAAAGGTGGACCTTTTACCTCTTGGGCAAGGAAAGGAAGGATGTCTTCTCATGTTTTCTTTTCACTCCCACTTAATCTTTAATATTTCCTAAGAAGTATTTTCAATCTTTTGTGTCCTTTCCATTTAAATCGTTGTAGTAATGTGTATATTTACTGTTTTCTTGCCTCTGCTTAATTCACTTTATACCACTTCATAAAGATCTTTATCTCCTTCTCTGTACTCATCAAACTCATCATTTTTGTTACTTTCTTTGCCCAATTCAAAATTACCTTCCAAAATGGATGCTTTCCTAATTTGCTCATGGCATCTCCTTTATGTCTAAATCATCTATTCATTTTGATCTTATCTTGTTGTTTTTAGCATGTTGTTCAGCCTTCTTTCTGGAAGATGACCAATGGCATCAGGATGGTGACGTCTTGACTTGCAAGTGAATTGGATCTAAGTGAGGCAGAGATGTGCAAGGTCACCAGCCTCACTTTCTGCTCCAGAGTCCGCTGAGTTCAGTGGCAAGACATGTGTCAGGTTGACTGGAGATGGCCCCATATGCAGTGGGAGACTTTGGCCTTTTTAAGCTAAGGTCTTGTTAGGCGTCAGTTTCTCTGAGGCAGCACCCATTCAGTGATTTAAGGCTAGAGAAGAAATGAGGCAAAAGTTTCCCTACTCAAAAAAAAAAAACCAATCTTGGATGAGAAGACCCTCAGTGTTTCTGGCCAGAATAAAAACAGTTGCAACTTAGAATCACTCTGAGCCATCAGAAGCCAAACAATGACCAACTGAGGCCATAAACTATTACTGGCCACTCAGTGAGAAACAGAGTGATTTAGGTTGGAGGCACAGTCAAGAAGCTCCATTGTAATCCAAATGAGTTTTATCATACCAAAAGGTTTGATTGAAACATTTGCTTAAATTCAGAAGTTGTATAAACTAAAGTTAAGTGCTGGTCAGCTGTACTTTAACTTTTTAAACTTGTGTGTGTGTGTGTGTGTGTGAGTGTGTGAAAACTGAAAATGTTACTGTAAGTTAGAAGACACTCCTTCCCATTTTTGTGATAGACTATATTTTATCCGTATTTTAAGGATTGTCTTGTTTTCTTCATAAAGCAAAAGGGAAAACTTAAGGGAACAGGAGAGGAAGCCCAATTCTGTTTAAGAACTTCCCAAGTTATAATAACTTGAAGAAAGAAAAAATAAATTCCTCCCACTTGGGTCTACTACAGAATAATGAGACTCAGTTAATAAAAGTGCTATGGAATGGATTTTTTCTGAGATTGTAGAACTCAGATTTGGCTTGTCATCCAGCAACTTGAATGCTATGAACTGAACAACTAAAAGAAAAGAACGTTTGTTTAAAACCTATTATGATATTTTATCAATCCTGATGTGGTTCTAATGGTAAAGAAACCCCTCTGGTCTCAGCACAAGTCTAACGAGAAAGAATTCACAAATCGAAATCTGAATGGCAAAAGGAACTTTTATTTTTCACTAAGAAGCTCTCTCTTAGCAGGCAAGTTTCTTAATGAGGAAATTTGCAAAGAGTATGTGAACAGCAACCTATTTTATGACCAAATCTTGGCGGGGAGGGGAGGAAGAAGGGGGCGGTTGGGGGCAGTTTGAGCTGATTTTTAGACCAAGATCTTTTCAGAATCTGGAATTTCCTGAAGAGGATCTACACCCCAAAAGATCAATGGAGGGCGATCTCCAATTGAATAAAGCTACTTAGCTTAGAAGAGGTTTGTCTGGAAAGTATGCTTCTTTCCAGACTTTTGGAGTTTGAGACCCCAAGTCTCCCTTCTTTTACAGATCAATGGGGACACAGTTTCAGAGTGATTATTTTACAAATTAAAGGGGACACAGTTTCAGAGTTCACCCCATCAGTCCTACTAACCCCTGATTCATAAGGTTTTGTAACAATTTAAGGAATTGAATATTTTTCCCTTTATTTGTAAGTTTACAGGAAGTTAGTTACAAAATGACTTTCTCCCTGATGGAAAATATCAATTTGCTTTGAAAAGAATTAATACATCAGCTGTGCTAGTTGGAAGCAGGCAGTTGTTTCACCTAGGGCTACTAAGTTTATCTAACTAAAATAACATAGAATTCTCAGGGACAGAAAGAGATTACAAATACTATAAAAGGACAATGTGGCTACAGGAGTATTAGTACCTACTACTTCTGGATGGAATAATCCTATATGGCCTGTTAAGAAATCTGATGGGACATGGCAAATGACTGTTAATCATGAGGAATTAAAGTTTCTCCTGCATTGACTGCTGCAGTTCCTGATCCTAATACCCTAATAGAGAATATTCAAGCTAACCCAGACTGGTGGTATGCATTGATAAATTTATCTAATGCTTTCTTTACCATTCCTGTAGATGTCACACAATAGGACCAGTTTGCATTTATTTGGCAAGGAGGCAATACACCTGAGGGACTAGATTGCCTCAGGGATGCTTGCTTAGCTCTACTATATATCATAATAGCTGAATATTTAGAAGAACTTTCACTTGATGACATATTAATCTCACATTATATTGACAATATATTAATCTAAGGTCAAACTGAAGTAGTACAAACCTGTTTATAGAAAACAATAAAACACATGAAATCTAAAGAATGGGAGATTAACCTAATAAATTTCAAAGGTCAGCTTAGAGAATAAAGTTTTAGGAATACTATAGAATAAAGGCCAAAGAACAATTTTACCCCAGGCTAGAGAAAAGATATTAGACTTTGACATACCCAAAAATAAAATGAAAGCCCAGAACTTTATTGGGCTATCTGTATACTGGAGGAATCGTATTCCCCATTTGGGACAGATTTTAAGACCTTTATATCAGATAACTAAGAAGAAATATGAATTTCACTGGACTCGGGTACATGCCCAACCTTTTGAAGGAGCAAAATGGCTATATAGACAGCTTTAGACCTCTAGCCTATGAAGAATGGGCCCATAGAATTACAGGTGTCCATAATCTGGGTATGTTGATTGCAACCTATGGCAAAAACAAGGGGAAGGAATATGCCCTTGGGATTCTGGTCATGTAAGTTCCCTCAAACTGCTCAAAATTATACCTCCTTTGAACAATTGTTAGCAGCATATTGGGCACCAGTGGAAAGTAAACATTTAATCTTAAACAATAGGGTCCTACTGCACTCCAAAATACCAATAATGAGCTGGATAATGGGCACCATAGTCTCTTATAAAATTGCTCACACACAAGAGGCCAGCATAATAAAATAGAAATGACATATTCAAAATAGAGCAAAACCAGGTGAAAACAGCATTTCTGCCCTCCATGAACAACTGACGTTATGTGATACTTCAGAATCAACAATGCCCGATGCCACTCTAAAATGCATTCATCTATTAAGTGGAATTGAAGAAGGGACCCCAAAACTCTATAACTCCTCAAAGGAGAGATTCTCCTTGAACCCTGTTGTCTGAGGGAAACAAGATAAACAGTTTCATTCTGTTATCTTGGTGGGACAAGTTGAAGGATTCGATTCCAAGATTTTCTACCCTTGTTGACTCAATCACTCCTAGTAAGCAGTCTCATCTAGACCTAGGGGCAGTGACAACATTGAGGGAATCTCATTCTTTTGAAACTTATGTCTCAGATTTCCTTATAAAAACTGCAACTTGGAACTCACTTCTTTGGAGAGGACCTGACATGCCATGCTATGCCAAGGGAACCTCTGCCTGCTGGGATAATATTCTCTTCCAGCTCTACCGTACTCTCTTTATCCTCACCTATTTCCCTAATGAGACTTTATGTCTCTCTCTGTCAGGATTTCTCTACTAGAAACTTTACTTCCCAATGCCTATAATAAACCTCTTTTATCAATTTAGATTTTCAGGTACGTAAATTCCTTTACAAAGAATCTCTATGCCCCAGAAGGGGTTCCCAAAACTCCCTACCCATGTGCCAAATCCCAAAGGAGTGTAGGAAGCCAAACCTCTCCATTTGGTTCCCTGAAACTCAAACCTGTCACTAGACCTCATCATTTAACTTCCTGACCACCAGAAACCCTAATCTCATTTTGATTCCCTGAATCTAGACCTCATCATTTGGTTCCCTGACAAAAGGGAACCCCAAAACCTAAACCTCATCAGAATGAAGAGTTTGACTCCCTAACCACAGCTGGTAAATTGTATACCTAGTATACTGATGGTATGGCCAAATATGTTGGATAACAAAAACACTGGAAAGGGTATCTTATAATCCAGTGACTAAAGCTACTTTGGAAAGTACAGGACAATGAAAAGCAGTCATTGGACAGAACTGTGTACCAGGCATTGAAGCACAAATAGAAAGGAGAGTGTCACGTCTTTACTGATTCCTGGGCAGTAGCCAATGGCTTAGCAATATGGATGCTCATATGGAAAGAGAACCAATGGACGACTTATGGGAAAGAGGTTTGGGAAAACAATTGTGGATAGACATTTGGGATACTGTATAGAATAATAACATATCAATTTTTCTGGTAGATGCTTAAAGCAAGCTGAACATGCCTGAATGAGAGCACAAGCATCAAGTTGACAAACTAAAATAGTCACATCACAAGCTAATGGGAAACATATATCTAATGATCAAAAGGTTGGTAATACATCATGGCCTATTAATAACATTGTCAGTATTGAAAACAGCTTGATTCCTGTGAGTTGTAGAGAGAAATCTGTTCTCCAAACTATAGCAGGAGAGCTAAGTTGGGGTACTTTGCCAACTCAGATGGGGCAAATTGACTATATTGGGCAATTATGTCAAGGGGTGTCAATATATTTGTGCTTGTGTGAACATTTATTCAGGTGTATTAGTAGCCTGTCCCTATAAATGGACCACACCTGTAAAACGTTAGATATAATTACTCTATTATGGCACCCCCATGCAAATACAAAGTGATAATGGCCCTCATTTCAAAGGCAAAGAAATTGAATTATTGTAAACAACACATTATAGAGTGAATTTGCCACATGCCCTATTTCCCCAAGCTATGTGGCTTATTGAAAGGATGAATGGGTTGCTGAAAGAAATTGTGAAAGTTGGTAATTACTCTATGGTATTAAGAACTGAGACAAGATCAAAGAACCCTTTTATCTAGAGTGATGACCCTGGGTTACAAGTAAGATCCCAGAGGGCAAAACAGACCTTGGGTATTAAGTGGTAGACTAAAGATCAGGAGGTCCTATCTACAAATTAAGGGACTTCAGAAATGGCAGAGAGAGACCTTTAAACTTTAGAAGATTTTTACATTGATCCACAGGAAATATTAGTATGCAATACTGGAATTGGAGTCAAAATTCCTCTATGGAAACATATATGGACACATATGGACACAGATCCAGTCTTGATCTATAAAGATTACTTGTTTTGGAGCAATAATAGACTCCCAATTGTGTGGAGAAATCAAGATAACACAGTAAAACCTTAGCCCCGGTCTGTAAAGGGACAAGGGGTGATTAAATAATCCTACATCTCACAACAAAATGAACTCAGCAGTCTGACCCTGAGCTTGTGATGATTTTGATGATTTTGGATCCACCAATATGAAAATATGCTTGAGAATATGGCAAGAAAAATGCCCACAGATATGCCTCAAGGTGGGGAGATAGTAGTTGAAGGACTGAAAAATACTGTCCTTGTGTGCTACCCTAGGCATGACAAGTGATACCATGTACCTTTGTCTCATATTTTCCTATGAGAATAATCTTTTAGCTTTGCTCTTTCTATGGAATGCATGTGCTGATGCCTATTGGAATAAAAATGTCCTTGTTTATCTTGGAAAAGCAGTGGCAGCTACTGGACCAGTAGATTGCCAGGTCTGTCAAGAACACCCCAAACACAAGTAGGACCTCCTTTTGTCCAGAGTTACAACTCTTCCTCACGTTCTCCTCCTGTCCCATATGAATCTCTGTGTTTTGCATTACCTCCTATATCTGTGATCCCGAATTGGACATTGCAGGAGGGATCACCATACTCTTAATCTCCCTTATATTAATATCACATACTCTGCAAGTAATCATTACCAAAGTGTATTAATTTCTTTAGATCTTATAGCCAATATTGGTCCTTTTTATTATCATTGTGTTTCAGGAAATTACATCTTTGCCATATATCACAACTCATACCCTTTGTACCCAGACCCCTACCCTGTTTTATAATACATCTGCTATTTTTACATCCCAGGAAATTATTCTTATTAGTTCCCCAATTCAACTGTGCTCATCCCTGGAAAACCATTTTGGAAACTAATCCGTGGTTTCCCAAAGAATCCCTCACCTTCATGGGACATAATACGAGAATTATTAAGCATAAATTTAAGATCCTCAATTTGATTATATGAAAGCTTGGAGGTTGTAATTACAGAATCTACTTAAAACTACACTTAAAAATTCATTGTGTACTACGTACTCCCAACAGATGTCTTTTTGTGCAGTAGATATGCTCCACATCATTAGTATTTGAAGCTCTTGACATCCAAAATAAGACTTTATTGGATGTTGCCTCAATTGTAACCTATTACTGCCTTAGTCCATATGCTAATTATGGGTACCGCATCATCAGGTTTCTGAACCCAGTGTTCAGGTTCATAATCATTCAACATCTTTAGAGTCAACTTTCCCACAGGAAAAGGGAATCTTGGTATAGTTTTCTATGGTGGGTGAAAAAAAAAAGTAACTGGTTTTCAAATAACAGTGTGTGGGACATATAGATCATGAAGTTGTTCTAACCAATATAACTGCTGCTATTGAGTAGTTTGCAAATGCAGCTGCTCAAGGGTTACAAAACTTCCAGGAATCCTTAGACTCCCTAGCTAATGTCATCCTTGATAATTGAATAGCCTTGGATTACTTATTAGCTGTAGGAGGAGTATGCATAATCATCAATACCTCATGTTGTATTTGCATTAATAAATCAACTGCCATTGAAATTAATATACATAATATTCATGACATTGCACATTGGATGTGTGAGACTCAAGAACAATTGTTTCCCTCAGTACCAGGATGGGATTTAATATAAAAATAAAAATTTGTCATATCTATGTGTTTTGATAGGTTTATTTTTCTATGTTTTGGACCTTTTATTATGAATTGCCTTTCAACTATGGTTTCTTCTAGACTACAAACTTTTACTATGTATAAGTGACTGTGTATAAGTGATTATCAGTTGAAGCCCTCTTGTTTTATTTGCTATGTGTAAAAGTTTATCAGTTGAAGCTCTGTTGTTTTATTTTATCAAAGAGGGATATGCTTGATCCTAGGGACGAATTGTAAAGAATCCTAGTGAGAATCCCAGTGAGTCTCAAGCATGTAATTTTTTACTGAGAACTTTGTAATGTGCTTGCAGTTATCTGACAGAATCTCAGGAAGCACAAAAGGGTTGGCTACCCTTCTGGTGCTTTAATGCATGAGTATTCTTTATTGCGAGCCTGTGTTTACTCCAGAAACCTGGACAGTTCCCAGAGTAAACATAATTCTCCTAAAGGAATGAACAAATATTCTTCTTGCCCAAATCTCATTTAGACTCAGATCTAGAGTTGGAAGGAACCTTAAAAGTCAATTAGTTAAAACTTCCCATGCAGAGGAAAATACTGAACTCCCAAGTAGTGATGGGAGTTGTCTGAGGCCGCATGGGAAGTATGTGTTCGCCACTAGAAAGGTAGGATGTTGTGAGAAATTGTGGGAGAAGAATGTTCTGTTTCCGCAGATATTGACTTGGCCATAAAAGATAAGAAATTAGATGGAGGACTCATATCAGTGGTCAGCAGTAGTGCTGGTAGTCAAAAAGAATTTATTCAAACACAATGTCAGGATGAAGGGAAGGATTTACAACATCCTGGTAAGATATCTCCAGCCAATCACCTTGTGAGCCAGAAAGCTAGCTAAACACAAAGTTTCTGAAGAGGGGCCCAGGACTACAACTGGTTAAAACCAGCTGGAGTCAATGACAGGCCACAAGTGTTTTAGAAGAACCCATGCTGAATGAACCTCATGCATATTAACTGATACATCCCAAAGGTGAGATTAGTCACCATCTTTGAACATGGGACGTATGATCCGGGAGGGAGACATATTAAGAACTGTATATGAGACTCGAATGACATGTGAATTCTGAAAGGAAATTCAGGAAGGAGGAAGTGGGGTTAGAGCAGGATTACAAGATATACCTGTGGGCCTTCTACCTGTGAGTTGAGGGTAAATTATGGAGTTTTCACACCAGCTCCTACACGAGTGTATTAAAAAGATTAACTGCTTCACTTATTCTATGTCTATTTATTCACTGTGCCCTTCTGAGGATTCAGAGTATTATTTCTCACAGTGTGAACCTAGATTTTGCCAACTTGGAATTGAGGGGTGGTCCATGAGATGGTACTGCCTCTTATACTCCCAGCTCACTAATGTGCTCTCATCTCTAGACAACTGGAAAGATAAAGGCCAAATTTATTTTTTAAACGTTAAAAGAAAAGCCATTTCCAAAAGTAATCAAATTTTGCCTCATGAACTTTCAACAGCTGCTTATTGGCCTGAATTTAATTGTTTATGGGATTTCTGTCTACATCTACTCTCCCTTTAATGTGAGAAGTCCTTATCCTAGCTTTACCTTTTATTGAAATGAGTTTTCAAGTATTCACATGACACCTTGGCTTAGGTGAGATATCATCAGAGATAAATAACATTACTTCAGCACCAAAGACCCTGGAAAGCTCTGCCAGGCTTGCTCTCTGTGAGACACCTACTCTAGTCACACAAACCGCTGCATCGGAGGGACCCCGTGGGGACATGGCAGCACAACCACAGGCAGCTGGGTGGTTCAGTGGGTAAAGCACTGGAACTGGAGTAAGGAAGGCTCATCTTCAAGGATACAAATCTAGCCTCGGATATGTATTAGCTATGAAATCCTGGGCAAATCACTTAACACTCTTTCCCTAGTTCCTCATGGATAATATAAGTTGGAGAAAGAAGTGGAAAATCATTGTAGAATCTTTGTCTCCCCTCAAAAAAAGCCAAATGGGGCTTTCAGATTCAGATACAACTGAATGTCTGATACATGGTCGGATAAACCTAGACTCACATCTGTCATCTGTCATCCCTACAGACATCAATGTATCCTGCATCATCATCAAAGAAAAAAATTTAAAAGTGCTCTGCAAAAAGGAGTTCACTTTCCAGAACACGTCATTCTTCTGACATCTACTGTGCTATGTTAACAGAACAATGAAAGGTTTGTCCAAAAGCCATTTCATTTCCTTTTCCCAATCTGAAAATGATTGACAGTAAATTTGTAAAGGGCTGATACCAAATTCACCATGGTATTTTTAAACTTCAATTCAAATCGTGTATGATAGGACCACTGTCTACCAGTATTACTCCCCAAACAGGTTTGAACCACACTTCTTTTTGACTATATATATATATATTTTTTTTTTTTTTGAAAAGTGACCAAGCTACTCCTGTAGCCCCAAGGCTATCTTTATTTAGTTCTCTAATTAACTCACTCTTAAACTAATCACAATGTCTCTTCAAAAATTTTCATCCCTCCTCATATCTCCCATGGCTCCTTCCCACCCTGACCCCATGATCTCAGTTGAGATTTTCCTGAAAATATGTAGGTCAGTCCCTGAGAGCTCCTTCTTCTCCTCTCCTCTTCCTCTCACATTAGTCAGGTACCCTCTACCACTGTCTCCTCCATCACCCCTGTCTCACACATAAAGAAGAGTTTACTGTTTATTGAGCAAAACCCCTCTCTACCTGCATGGTGGTCCCCTTCAACCCATTTCCTCCAACAGACCACTTCCTCTATCATGTCTCACTTCAATACCTTCTTGGTATTGGCTACTCCACGCCTATAAACATGTCTATGTCTCCTAATCCTTAAAAATATCTCTGTCTGAGTCTATTCATTTGTTCTAATTATCCTCCCACATATCACCTCTTCTTTTGTGACTAAAGTATTTGAAAAGTCCATTTGCAAAAGTCATCTTTACTTGCTCTCCCCTCTCTCAACTCTTTTCTTAAGGATTTCAAACTGAATATTTTATTAACATGGTAGTTTTGTAACATGTGCACACACACCTGCATGCTCTAAATGATCTGCCTGGGGAAATGTATAAATATGCCTGAGGGAAAATTAAAAATAAAAGATTTGTTTAGGTTTTTCATTATTGTAGGCAATCATGTCCACATCACTTACAAAGCTATTGCTGAATCTGTCCAAGAAAGCAGAATTTGGAAGGAGCAACAGTGGCATAGCAGAGCTTTCAATATGAGAAAGCTAACATTATGTGGACTTTTGCTGTGAAATTTGTCTTTGCAAAATATGGGAGGAAGTTTTTTGATGGACAGAAAATAAGAGGAAGCAGTGTGAATTAGAAGCTTCCACAGAGTCAATTTCAAGAAAAATGCTTAGTCCTTCTCTGGAACCAGTTTCAGAACTTTTCCAATTGCAATGGTCTTCCCCTCATCTCTTAAAGTAAAACGACCCATCTGAGGGAAATCTTTGAAGGTCTCAAGGCAGATGGTTCCTGCTGTTCTTAAACGGGCAATGCATACTTGATCTTGTTTGACAAAACGTGGTCGTGTCTTACTTTTTTCTCCTGTTTTTTTGTCTACCAAGCAGATTAAGGCTGTTATCTCTACTTCTTCAATACAGGTATGAATGTGCAGCACCGCATTATAACCTGGGCAGATGATAGATTTGTGCTCAATAATCACTATCTGAGCATCAAACGTGTGTCCAAAATGACAGAGATTTTTAGGTTCACAAAGTATGAATCCTGGAAGTATTTCTTCTTCTTCAATTCCCTTCAGTCTAATCTTGAGGTTTTCCCCTGGGGCTGCAGAATCCATTTCTACATCATCAGAAAGGATTCCAAGAACTTCCACATTGTGCTTGTTTGGCATCATCACAAACTGCTGTCCTTTACAGATAGAGCCCGATTCCAACTTTCCCAGGACCACAGTGCCCATGTCCTTGTATTTATCCACGATTGGCAGCCTAACTGGTCCATCAAGTGATCTGTTGAAGTTTGGCAAATCATCCAGATATTGAACAAATGGTAACCCCTCATACCAAGGACAGCAATCTGACGGCTCTTTAAGGTTTGCACCTGTCAGCCCTGAGCAGGGCATGAAGTGTATATCCTTTTTGGGACTGAAGCCAACTTTTTTCAAAAATGGCAGCAACTTTTCTTTGCATTCTTCATATCTCTTATTGCTCCAATTTACTGTTGGGTCATCCATCTTGTTCACAAGCACTATCAAGTGCTTTACACCTGCTGTTTTTGCCAACATGGCATGTTCCCTTGTCTGTCCTCCTTTTTCAAATCCAGTTTCAAACTCTCCCTTCCGAGCAGAGATGACCAGCACGGCCAGATCGGCTTGAGAAGCGCCACCAATCATGTGTGGGACAAAACTCTTGTGCCCGGGGGCGTCCAGGATGGTGAAGTGCTTTTTTTCTGTCTCAAAGTAGGCTCGGCCCACCTCCACAGTTTTACCTTTGTCTCGTTCTTCCTGATTTGTATCCAAGGCCCAGGACAAGTACCAAGTTTCTCTGTTTTTTTCCTTAGCTTCTCGTTGATATTTTTCAAGTGTTCTTTTGTCAACCATCCCCGTCAAATACATGATTTGTCCTCCAATGGTTGATTTGCCAGCATCCACATGCCCAATGAATACGACGTTTACATGTTCTTTTTTTGATGCAGCTGCTGGTGCCACCACAGATTTGCGTTTTGGTATTTTTCCCTCCTTCTCCACCACCATTTCTGGCGCGCCCGCCTCTGGCGGTCCTCTGTCTCCCAAAGAGCCTTCCCCCGGTTCTGCTCCACTCGGTCCTGCTCCACTCGGTCCTTCTTTGTGCTCCCATGATTCTTCTGGAGACAGCTCGGTCTCTCCACTTTTTAGAACAGGTCCTGAACCTTCCATGCTGAGCGCTGACTTTGAACCTGCATACGACACTGTCTGCTCTTGAGAACGTTCCACAGGTGCCTCGGGGCCAGCAGGGCCTCCTGCTCCGGAGCCGTCTCCCCGGGCGGCGGTGGGGGCGGCGGCTGGGGGCAGCGATGGCAGCGGCTGCCGAACCGGGCCCCGCAAGGAGGACTGCACGAACCGAAGCGCGGACGGTGAGCTGGCCGCGCAAGGCCGCGCTGAGGTTCTGGGCCTCGGCCGCGGCGGCAGGAGGAGCGCCGATGGCCCGGGACTTCTGTGTCCCTCTGGTCCCAGCACTCAGGCGCCGGTCCCCGTTTCCGTTGCCGCCTTTGCCGTTGCCGCCACAGCTGCCCGGATGGGGAGGGGGCGGAGGAGGAAGAAGCAGTGCGTGTGGAAAGGAGAGGACGGGATTGGGGAGGGCTGAAAGGACTGGGAGGGGCGCGAGCAGGCGCACTGACTGTGGGGAAGGGGGACGAGGTGAGGAGAGAGAGCGAGAGAGGGGGGGATAGGGGGAAGGGGAGAGGGAAGAAAGAAGAGAGACAGAGACAGAGAGATACCCGGCGGCGGCGCTCATCCTTGGATCCGCCTCTACCCAGGCAGCTCAACCCGGCCCCCATACTCTTCACGTGTGGGAGGGTGTGCAGATCCCTCTTTTCCTCCCCATCCCACCCCAACTCCCTCTTCTGAAACTTTCAACCGTTAACTTGCCCTCCTCGTTGCACTGAAACTTTTCTCACGTTGCCAGTTATCTCTTCGATACCAAATCCCTGTTCTTTTCTTAACCTTCACTTTTCCTGATTACTTTTCAGACTTTCACACTGTGATTGAGCCTACTCTTGATACTTTTATCTAAGTTTTTTTCCAAGTTGTTCCCTCCAGGACAGTTTCTCCTTTTAGTCAGCAAACAAACATTTATTAAGTATCTATTATGTGCCAGGCATTGCAGTAAGCACTGAAAATGCAAAGAAAGCTAAGACACGACCAGCTCCTGAGTGACCCCTCACCTTGGCTACTCCTTCTCAGTATCCTTAGCTGGACCCTCATCCAGGTGGTGCCTTGTAATCCCTGGGCTCTGTCCTGGGCTGACTCCCCTTCTATCACAATGGCCCTATTCCCGATTGCTCTTTTCTCCTCGATCTTCCCTCCTCCTCCTATCCCTTTCTCTTTATGTTTTTGCTTCTTAGTCTTTTTTTTGCTTCATTTTTTTCAGGTTCTGCTTTCCCTCTTTTTTGCTCCCTTTCAGTTACTCCAATAGATTCCTTCTCCCACTCCCAAAACAAGACCTCCCTCATTCCCTTTTAAAGTTTTCCCCTCTTCCCCCTCTTCATCCATTCCCCTAAAGATTCTTTACTTCCTGAGACTACAAGATTTAATTTGCCCTCTTTGCTAATCCTCAATTTGACCCACAGGCATCTCACGCTCCCTTTTATTCCCTTTCTATTTACCATCCCATTGGTACTCCCACCAATATCACTGACAGTTTATAATCAACATCTGTTCATTGCTTCTAGGACTTGTTTTTTCAATTAAATTATTAAATTCAAACATGATGTGTCTTGGAAATTGCACTCTTGGTGTTTCTTTTCTAGAAATCATCTATGCATTTTGTTATTTGGTATTTCATTAGCTATTTTAGGAATGTGAGGGGTTTCTCTTGGATAACATCCTGCATTACACTGTTGGTTTTGGTCCTGCTCATCATCTCTAAACATCCTATCTTTGAGGTGTTTCTTATATATTGAGAATATTTTCTTTAAATATTCTTGGTTTTGGCTTCTCCTTTTTTGTCATTCATTTCTGTGCAAATCAAAAAATTATTGCCAGCAGCCTGAAAAGGATTCATGTAACAGAGCTATAGTTAGTCAGCCTTTTGCCTAAGAGTTGAGAGTTTGAAATACCATATTCCAAAATGCAAAGAATATTACTACTTATAAGGAAAATAGCCACCCAAATAGTATAATCTCACAGGGGAAATCATGGGTTTATATTGAAATGATGGACTTCCAACTATTCTTGATGAAAAACCTAGAGTTTCATAGAAACTTCAAAGGTGTAAATTGTAGCATTCCCTAGAAAACAGTTTGCAGGTGAAAGTTTATCTATATTCACTTCTAGGGCTAACATTCCATCAATGAGCAACTCCTAAACATCATCATACCAACAATAGAGTTCTCAGGACAGTAATAAGGTGGAAAGTGGATGCCACCAGATAGAGACAGGTGGATTCTTCTGATCCAAAGTGAATTAATGGAACCTGGGGAGAGGAGAAGATCACTGGAGAAGAAAGAAGACTTGTCTTAACTTTTATGGACCCAGCCAGTCCAGCAAGTATTTATTAACTACCTGCTGTTATTGATTAATATTCATTATATATAATATATTTATATATTATTATTAATATTAATATTTATTAAAGTGACTCTAGGAAGCCAAATTGTATTCTGGAAGAACTTCAGGTGCCATAGAGTCAGAGGACCTGGGTTCAAATGCTGCTTCTGAGGCTTAGTACCAGTGTGATCCTGGGCAACAACTTGTTAGGTGTCAGTTTCTTCCCCTCTGGCTAAGAGGAGACCAGTGAGGTCTCCACAGTGGCTGGGATGATATCTGTTCCCTTCCCTGATGCAAGTCTCATTGCAACAACAGCTGCTTGCTTTTATAGGTCTTCTTATGCATACTATACTGCAGTCAGCCTCTATATTTCTCTTGCTCTGGCTCTTGCTCTGCCTTGCTCCATCTCTGCATCTCCAGATATATCTTTATTTTCTGTCAATATGTACAATACACACAGTGCCTGTATGTACACATGTGGGTATGTCCTGATACTTTGTCCTGGTGATTTAGATTTGTTCCTAACTGAGAGTCCAGGACAAAGCTCTGAAGAAGCCCTTCCCCTTTCCTCTCATGAGAGATCATCATGGATGCCTGATAAAGAGATAGCCTGAAAATTCCAGGTATCCTTGGCAATAATCAGTCACCATGGCAACCAGTGATCGGAACCAGATGCTTGCTTCCACGATGGACACTAAAATTTGCCTCTACTAAGGTTATATTTCACCAAAGGTGGACTGGCTGAGTTAATCTTGACTTCCACTACAAAAGATTTGTAAGATCCCCATCTCACTCACTGCCCTTTCAACAAACCAAGGAAAGCACCCTGCTGCTCAGAGTTGGGGCTTTTTGATAGGAGGCTTCAAAGCCTGTTTATGCTTTCACATTCACATTGATTAAATGATTCACTTCACCAATTGAAGGGATTGAGCCAAACCAGCTGCCAGCTGTCATTTATACAGTGTCAGGGTATAAACTTTGCTAGAGTTACATAAGTTCATTTGTGCTACCTGGCAAGAGCAGAATTCCATTTTGCTTTATTTAGGTATTACTAAAATCTACATTTGCCCGTACACCAAGGTTCTGCCAGAGGTCAGATGGTGCTCAGAAGAATTTGGTCTTAGTTAGTTTTGAATGATTAAACTTGTTTGCCAACTATAACAATAGAAGATCTCAATACCAGTTCCTTACTGGGAAGATCTCTAGCATAAAGTATGTGAATTTAGGTAAATATGCTTCCAGTGATATTCATTGTTCGGAAGATCCTCCGAGCTCTGTTTGTCTCATTGTTGAGGACCTTTCTCATGTGGCCATTCTATATACAATCATAGGCCCTCCTGGTGCATTGACATTCTGGGTTGAAAGGTCTCTTAGAGCTCTAACATTCTGTGATCTCTGAGTATAACATCAAATTATGACCATGAGCTCATTATGAAACTCAGCCTAGGGAATAATATAATGCCCTGCCTCAGTCTACATGGTTCCCTCTTTGGCAGCTTTAAGGAATTTCTTTGATATGAAACATTATGAGTTAGGAAATTCTCTAGTATTTAGGCAGAGGTTCAGCTCTCTACATAAATTGGCATTTCTCTCTGTCTCTATGTTACCCCTAGCCTCTGTGATTGAGGTAAAATTCAAATTACTAGAATCCTTTGTGTAACTGAAAAGCAGATTACAATAGTGTCTATGACTAGACAGGTATTAAGAAGGAAGTTGGGGAAGGAGGAGATTTTTTTCTGAGGCAACTGGGATTAAGTGACACAGCTAGAAAGTGTTAAGTATCAGATTTGAACTCAGTTCCTCCTGATTTCAGGGCTGGTGCTCTATCCACTAAAGTGGTTCTCAAAGTGTGGTCTAGAAAATCCTGGGGATCTCTGAAATCCTTTTAGAGGGTCTACAAATTCAAAAATAGTTTCTATTTCCAATATGGTAAATGTCTATAAATATAATCCAGATAAATAAAAACGTTTTGGAGAGATCCTCAATAATTTTTAATAGAATAAAGATACTGAAAACAAAAGTTTGAGAACCACTGCACTAAACCAACTAGCTACCCTGGAGCATTTCTCTTCTTGAAATCTTAGGGCTGGAGTAGATGAGTACACTGTTGTCACCAGCCTGGTTAAGGACCATGCCTGGGGAAGGGGCAGGTCAAATCTCTGAGACTCCCCACAGCTGTGGATTGTGACACTTGAGGGAGTTTTCAGGCAGCCTTTGCTGACACAGGTGTTGTGGACTGGGAATGAAATAAATTGGAGGCAGAGGGAAGAGGAGAGAGGTCAGGCAACACAACTGCCTCTCAGTCTCCTTGTATTATCATCACCTTTACATGAAGAGATCCATTCTACAGGTCTGAGTTAGACCTACAGCAGCCACTGGCAGGTGGCTCCTGTATCCTAACATAGATTTTCTGAGATGCTCAGTGGCCATTTTTGATATCCTCCTCTGCCAGAGCTCAGTCCTTCCTTCTTTTACCCCTGTTCCTGGTTGAGCCACTTCTGCCAGTTCTTAGCTCAGCTTGCTTTGACTCTGCTCCTTCCTTTCTATTTCTATACACAACGAATAGCTATCTTTTTTCTGGGATGCCTCCTATCTTTCATGCAATTTCCTAAAATTATGATCAATCCCATAGGACAGCACTGTTGATTGATTCCAGAAGACATATACAGATCTGGTACACTTTTGGTTCTGATTGATTGATTCAAATAATAACTACTCTTGGCTAAGAACGGTATTTACTTACTTTGAAATGGGTGGAATAATCAGTGAAGCTCCATATTTTACATAAGGATTCTTCCAATTCTAACAGTCTATTTCTTAGCCAGTACCAGATAGTTTTGAACATTACTGCTTGTGCTGAGGTTTAGGTTTTGGGGTTCCCTTTAGTAGGGAACCAAATGATAAGGTCTAGATTTAGGGAACCAAAATAGACTAGGGTTTCTAGTGTTCAGGGAGTTAAATGATAAGATCTAGTGGCAGATTTGGGATTCAGGGAACCAAATGGAGAGATTTGGCTCCCCTGCAACCCCTTGGGATTTGCACAAGGGTAGGGGTTTAGGGAACTCCTTCTGGGAGCACAGAGATTCTCTGTAAAGGAATTTACAGACCGGAAAACCTAGATTGATAAAAGAGGCATAGCCTAGCATGGCATAGCATGGCATGTTTGGAACCTCTGCAAAGAGAGGATTTCAGTTTGGCTCTTTTATAATGGGAGCTTTAGCTGAAGGGAACTCGTGAGTGGAGTCCCAAGTTGGCTCCTCCCTGGGTTTCAGCTTCGAGCTGGAATTCAATGAGTTTGTTCAGTTCAATAGTATTGGAATTCCTTTTGCTAGATAACAGAATGAAGCTGTCTTGTTTGCTTTACCTCAGGCGGGTCCCTCACTGAGGGCAGAGGTTGAAGGAGATTTTCTCCTTCAAGGATTTTTAGAGTTTTGGGGTCCCTTCTTCACTTGTAATAAAGTCTAGACCTGGTGTGTCTAGGCCTCTTCCCTTCACATTTATTCTCATTAAGACCCTTGATCTTTTGAACTTTTGCTCTTCCACATGAAATTTGTAATGATTTTTCTAGGTCTATAAAATATTTTTGGTACTTTGATTGGTATAGTACTGAATAAGTAAATTAATTTAAGTAGAACTGTCATTTTAATATATTGCCTTAAGTTAACCATGAAAAGCTGTATTTGCCAAATTGTTTAGATAAGATTTTATTTGGATGAAGTATTTTGTAATTGTTTTCATATAGTTCCTTAGCAAGTAGACTTGCGAGTATTTTACATTACCTCACCCCCAGGTGCCCCCCTCCTCCTGCTTGGAGAAAGGAGGGTAAGAGTCGCCCCTCCCCAGACCATCCGCTTTCTCCTCTGCTCTGTGTCTGCAGCAGCTATTGGACTCTTCCTTCTGCTAAGCCTAGTACAGCCCCTCTGCCTTCTTGCTCTCCCTATTTCCATAAAAGAGTGACCTTAAGACAACCATAAACCGAGTTCAGCCCCTGGCCCCAGCCCCAGCAGTTGCCCTCGGGAACCTGGGGCTCAGCCTTGGGCCCTCTTGAAAGTGGAAGATGAAGTCTGTTACCCTTCCCTCCCAGACTAGGAGATAGAAATTGAGAAAAAATGATTGGGGAGGGGCTTTCATGTGCTCAGGGCCTGCCAGTGTAGAGATCCCTCCTTCTTTCTTCCTCATCCTTTTTTTTCTGGGTGGAAACCAGCCCTGCTGACAGTCTTCTCTGTCAGAGATAGAAGAAGAGTAAGAGAAGGAAGAGGAAGGAGTTCCCTTTCCCCTGAGTCTGGAAGGGATCTATGTGCAGCTGGAAATTTGTCTCCCTCCCACTCCCTTCTTATCAGCCATCACAAAGACCCCACCCCTGTCTGACAAATACAGAAGTTCCTGCACTTATCTGCTTAGATGTGTGAGGTAAGCCCCACTTCCTGGCACTCTTCCTCCTGCCCCACCTTCCCATTCCCCATTATATTCTCTTGTATCCCCTCTTCAACCTTCTCCTGAACCTCCCCTTAAAATGGCTTCTTTTAGTTCCAGGGAGAATGTTTGCAGCCATGGGTGGGGCTGTCATGGAATAGTAATACCTTTTTATGCCTCTATTGTGTTTTAGGTAGAATCATATGTGTGTGTGTGGATGGGTGTTTGTGTACACGTGTTTAGCTGAGTGGACCTCCTCCTCCAGGGCTGCCTCTCCTTGGGGCTTCCTGCCTGTCCAGACTGGCCTGCTGTCTGGATGGTTGGGCTTGGGGAGCAGTCAGTGAAGTGAGTTGGGGTGTGATGGAGGCAAGCAGGGAGAAGCCTTTGAGGAAACTCCTTTTCTCCCCTTCTCAGGTGAAAGTTCCAACTATCCTTGTTTACATATATGATAGAGACAATAATTATATGATTGATTTGATCTTAGAAGGAGATACTTTGGGCCAGAACTTGAAACAAGGTACTAAGTACAACTGATAGAAACAATGCTTGTGTTCACACTCCCTTGAAGCTCTTAGGGCCAGAGAGCACGCTGGGAGATATCCCACAATCCCACTCTCGGAGAAGCAGCATAAATACAGCTGCAGTGAGCCACTCAAGAGTTTTACTTGGGAACATTCCCAGGGGTCGGAGATTCAGCACTCTGGGAGATTGAGAGCCAAAAGCCCTCTCTCGGAGGCAAGAGATTCATTGCATCTTCCATCTTGGTGCTGGCCAGAGTCTGAAGGACAAACCTTTGGATTTGGAGACATTCGGAGGGAACTCTTAGAACAAAGCAGAGAGATATGCCTCTGAGCCAACCGGGCTATATTGAAGGACATAATAAAAGATCTGAACTTTTATCACCTGGCTGCGATTTTGGGTGATTATTAACTTGTAACTGAAACTAAAGCTGCCTCCAGAAAACCTCCCCGAGAAACCTGCTCTATCCCAGAGAGAACCATCTTATATTTCACCACACACATATATATATATATATATATATATATATATATATATATATATATATATGCACTTCTTTTACTATGAGGCTATATAGTATCCTTTGAAAGCTTCCTGTCCTTTGACCTATTGGACAATTGCTCTTAATCTTGGAAATTAGAATCAATTCCTCCTATATGTTGCATATGCACCAGTTCTTGGAGAACTTTCCTGCAAAGAGGTTCTTTCTCACTTGAACTATTACCTTTATCATGTTAACTGCATTTGATCTGTTTGTGCAAAAATATTTTAATTTTTATTTATTTGTTTTGCTAAGGCAATTGGGGTTAAGTGACTTGCCCAAGGTCACATAGCTAAGAAGTGTTAAGTGTCTGAGACCATACAAAAATATTTTAGCTTTGTAGAAGCAGAATTAGCCACTTTATTTTCTGTGATACTCTATGACTTTTGTCATGACCTCTTCCTCTATCCATAGATGTGAAAAATAATTTTCTCCTACTCTTCTAATTTGCTATTGATGCCCCTTTTACACCTAATTAATGTATCTCTTTGTAGTTTAATTGTATAGGTGGTATGTGGTGTTCATGTCCTATCAAATTTCTGTAAACTCCTTTTCTCAAGTCCTGTCTTTCATTTTAAATCCAACAATATGCCATCTCCTTCCCAGACCCCTATTCTCTTTCCATTGCCTGAGCCAACTGCTGCATTTATTAAATGCTATTTTGTTTTGTTTGCTCCTGTATTACAGACTTAAGGTTTCCCATTGAAAAACCTCTCAATTTTACCGAAAAAGAAAAAAAAACAACCCTTTATACTTTATTTTTCCTTAATTACATGCAAATTTTTAACATTCTTTTTACCCCAAGATTTTGAGTTTCATATTCTCTCTCTCTTTTCCCTCTCCCCAAATTGAGAAGGTCAGCAATTTGACATAGGTTATACACATACAGTGATGCACAACAAATTTCGATGTGAGTCATTCTGTGAAAGAAAACGCAGACAAGAACCCAAGAAAAATTGTGATGACCGCGTTTAGCACCAGCGTATTTCAAAATCAGCTGGAGTCAGGGTAAGCAAAAGTCCTTGTTCTTTATTTTTGGGAGATGAAGGGGAATGGCGACACAACACAATCCAGCCAGCAGTGCCTCTGGCTCTCACACTCCACCCACCAAATCTTCTATATAATCTCCTATACAACACATCAAACTTGCACAGAGAGTGGGCGGAGTCATTCTGTCTCCAAGCATATATTAATAGAGTATAGTCCAATTGCTAATTAGCCTCAAGTGCTCAGACTTCAATGCATCGACTCAACTTCAGCGCATTACAAAAAATAAAGAAAAAGCATCTTTAAAATGCATTTAAATTCTACCAGTTCTTTCTTTGGAGATGGGCAGCATTTTTCATTATGAATCCTACAAAACTGACTTGGATCATTGTACTTCTGAGAATAGCTAAGTTTTTCTTGGTAAATCATCATGCAACATTGCTGTTAGTGTACAATGTTCTCTGATTCTATTCATTTCATTTTGCATCAGTTCATGTTAAGTCTTTCCATGCTTTTCTGAGAGCATACTGCTCATCATTTCCTAAAATACTATAGTATTCCATCACAATCATATAAAACTGTTCAGTCATTTCCCATTTTATGGATATTCCCTCAATTTCCAATTCTTTGCCACCATAAAAAGCTGCTATAAATATTCTTCTACATAGGTCCTTTCCCTTTTTTCTTTCTGCCTCTTGGGATACAGACCTAGGAGTAGTATTGCTTGGTCAGAAAGTATACATGATTTTGTAGTCCTTTGGTTATAATTCCCAGTTGCTCTCCAGAAAGGTTAAATTAGTGTACAACTTCACCAATAGTACATTAATGTTTTAATTTTCCCACATCTCCTACAACATTTATCACTTTCCTTTTCTATAATATAAGTCAATTTGGTAGGTGTGAGGTAGTAGCTCTGAGTTCTTTTAATCTGCATTTCTCTTATCGATAGTGATTTAGAGAATTTTTCTTTCATATGACTCTAGATAGCTATGATTATTTTGTCTAAAAACTGAGTTCATATCCTTTGACCATTTAACAATTGAGGAATACTTCTTATTTCTATAAATTTGATTTCATTCTTTCTATTTGAGAAAAGAAGTCTATATCAGAAAAACTCACTAATTTTTTTACATTGATAATTATCAACCATGTATTTCTGTTTCCTTCCATAGTGTTTTCCCCTGTTTATCCTTTTCTTTCTCTGCTTTTACTCTGTCCATTCTCAAAAATGTTTTGCTTCTAATTTTTACCTCCTTGAAACTGCCTTCTATTTTATTGTTCTCCACCTCGTTTCTCTTATCCTCTTCCCTTCCTGCTTTCTTGTATGGTAAAGCATATTTCTATATCCAAATGAGTATAGATATTATTCCTTCTTTGAGTCAATTCCAATGGGACTAAGATTTATGTCCTCCACTCCCCACTTGCTCTATTTTTTCCTCTATTGTGAAATCTCTTTCAGGCATCTTTAATGTCACATAATTTAGCCCATTCTACCTCTCCCTTTCGTTTTCTCACTGCACATTTTTCTTTATCAAAACTTAGTTTTATTTTTTAGATAATCATACCACCATATTCAACTCACACCTCTGCTTTCTGTATGTGTATAATCCACCAAATTGTTCTAATAATGAAAACCGTTTTAGAAGTTATAAATATCATTTTTCCATGTAGGAATATAAACAATTTAAACTTATCAAATCCCTTATGATTTCTCTTTCCTGTTTACTTTTTAGGCTTCTTTTGAATCTTGCATATGAAAGTCAAATTTTCTACTGAAGTCTGGTCTTTTCATCAGGAATGCTTGAAAGTCCTCTGTTTCATTTAAATGTCCATTCTCCCTCACCCTCATAGCAATATATTCAGTTTTGCTGAAAGGTTGATTCTTGGTTGTGATCCTAGTTCTTTTGCTCTCTGGAACATCATATTTAAAACCCTCTGATCTTTTAATGTAGAAGCTCCTAAATGTGTCAACCAAATGGCTCCACAATATTTGAATGGTTTCTTTTTGTCTGCTTGCAATATTTTCTCCTTGATCTGGGAAGTCAACTTCTAATTGCCCAAAATACTGCTGGGAGTATCCCCAAATACTTTGGAATCCCAAAGTATTCCTGGGAGAAATGAAAATTTTCATTTTTGGATTTCTTTCATGAAATGACCAGTAGATTCTTTCAATTTCTATTTTACGCTATAGTTTCTAGAATATCAGAACAGTTTTTCTTGGTAATTTCTTGAAAGATGATGTCTAGGCTCTATTTTTCATCCTTTCTTTCAGTAATAATTCTTATATTATTTCTCCTGCATGTATATTTCAGATCAGTTGCTGTTCCAGTGAGACATTTCACATATTATTCCATTTTTTCATTTTTATAATTTTATTTGATTGTTTCTTGATTTTTCATGAAGTCATTTACTTCCACTTGACCAATTCTAACTTTTGAAGGGATATTTTCTTCAATGAGCTTTTGTAACATTTTTTTTCAATTTGGCCAGATCTACTTTTTAGTGAGTTCTTTTTTTCAGTGAATTTTTAATATCCTTTTCCATTTGGCCAATTCTGTTTTTCAGGAATTCTTTTCTTCACTGAATTTTTGTGACTCTTATGCCATTTGGCCTACTCTGTATTTAAGGTGTTATTTTCTTCAGTAGTTTTTGGTGCCTCCTTTACCAAGCTGTTGACTCTTTTTTCATCTTTTTTTTGCATCATTCTCATTTATCTTCCAATTTTTCTTCAAATTTTCTTACTTAATTTTTAAAATCTTTTTTTCTCTTCTATGGGCTGAGATAATTTTTTTTTCTTTGAGGCTTTGGATGCAGAAATTTTGATTTTGTTGTCTTTTTCTGAGTGCGTACATTGATCTTCCTTGTCACCATGATATCTTTCTAGGGTCAGAATTTTTTTTCTGCTCTTTTTCTAGCTTATTTCTTGACTTTTACCTCTATGCTGTAGTGGAGTTCTGATTCCCAAGTGGAGAGAGCAGTGTCCCATGCTTCATGTTTTCTGTGAAACTGTTTTCAGAGATAATTCTGGAGGCCTGCAAGTTTTTGACTCTTCCAAGAGGGTATGATCTAGAGAGATGTTTTCCTGTAAAGTGAACATGTTTGTGAGTGACCACAATCATTCTTGTTCACCCTGGAACTGTGACCAGAATTCCTTCTCCCTTGCAACCACAAGATTTGCTGTGCTAGTGCTCCATCTGCTACTGAGACTAACCCAAGACTGGGGTCCAAATCTAAGTGCAGACAATATAACAGTTTTGCCTCTGGCCCTGAAAAAGACCCTATAAGCTCCTTCTGATTCATTTTCCAATATCCAAACTGTATGTGGGCTGAAAGCTCTGGAAACTGCTACTACTATCATTGATTCAATAGCCGGAGGCCTGCTCCTGGCTTGCTGATACCTGATATTCTTGCTTCAGTCTGAGCTCAACTGAGCTCCTCTTAAACCCTAGTGAAACAGATTTTTCCTTATCAGATTCTACATTGTATGTGTAAAATTGTCTTATTCCATCTTTTGTGGATTCTGTTACTCTAAAATTTGTATAGAGTCCTTATTTAAAGATATTTGCAGGAGTCTGTGAGAGGCTGAAGAAGCCCTACCTTTAGTTCACTGTCTTGACTCTACACATCAACCTTTCAACTTTTAACAAGTTCCAAGTATTTTCCAGGCAGCTAATTTCTCACTGGACCCGAAATCAGGAAGAATCATTTCTTGAGTTAAAATCTGGTCTCAGATACTTACCAGTTCACTAAGTTACCCTCAGCATGTCTCTTAATCCTGCAGCTTTCAATTCCTCATGTATCAAATGAACTGCAGAAGGAAATTGCAAACAACTCCAGTATCTTTGCTTGGAAAACCACAAATTAGTACAAGATTAAATAACAAAAACTGTTTTTATAATTACTTATCTGTAGTATAGGAAACCAGAATGCTTTCTTTCTTCCTTTTCCTCTCTGTTATTACCCTTGACACACTTGACCTCTTTTTAAACATTTTTATTGATGTTTTTTTTTTTTTACATCAACAGGGTATTCCAAGGATCCTTCCTTCTTCCCATCCTCAAAAGACATCCCACGTGATAAACAGGTTTTTTTTTTTCCTTTGGAAAGGAAAAGAAAACTAAGCAGAACTGATGAATGTATTTTTGGAAAAGTGTGCAATGTCTAACATCTGTGGATCTTTCATCTTTTGGATGAGGTAAGGTGATAGCAGCATCTGATGTTTCCTTTTGTTACAGATTCGTTTAATTTTTTGTTGTGTCATTCTTTAACATTTAAATTGTTGTAGGCACTATGTATGTATACTGTTTTCCTGGCTCTGCCTTCTTCACAGCTCACAAAGAACTTTCCATACTTCCCTGTACTTACCTCTCCCATAATTTCTTAAATCACAGTATTACATTATCCATGTTGCATAACTTGTTTAGCAATCATTCCCTAGTTGATGAGCATCTACTTTGTTTCTAATTCATAGCTGTCAGCAAAAGTACTCTTAAAAATATTTTGGAGTATATGGGACCTTTTTCTCTTATCAATGGCTTTCTTTTATTATGAATGGCTTATTAATGGCCTTCCTAGTAATGGAGCCCTTGTTTTAAAGCTATAAAAGTTTTTTTTACTTTCCTTGCATAATTCCACATTACTTTCCAAAATGATTGTGCTATTTCTCAGATCCACCCATAATGTATTTATGTCCCCATCTTTTTATATCCCCTTCAAATCTGACTTTCCATTTCTTGTCGTTTTTGCTATGCTGCAACAGAAAACATGCCAAAAGTTTCTAGAGAACCAATTCTTACATATAATCATGAGAAATTCCCCAACTAATAAATAGTCAAAGTATATACACAAGTGGTTTTCAGAGCAAGAAATCTACGCAATACAACAACATAACATCTTGAAATTATTAACAATTAGGAAAATGTAAATTAAAGCAGCTTCAAGTTTACAAGTTTACAGTATGAATAATAGGACATTGCTACTGAATACAAGAAAATCAATTGTTAAGAGAGAAGCTTATTGCCCTTTATGAACTGATGACAAAGATAAAAAAAAATTGTTGGAGGTCCTGGAAAAAAAAAAAAACAGACCCACTAATAAACAGATTTTGCCACTGCTTTCAGCAATTTTGAAAATCAATATAAATTATGTTTCAAAAGCATTAAACTGAGTGTGCCTTCTGATGTACCAAGAGGCCTATAATCCAATAAGATCAAAAGAGGGGAAGACTCAAGTGTACAAAAATACTGTAACAGATTTTTTGTAATAGTACTAATAAAGTAAAGACTAATGGGTGCCTCCTCAATTGGCAGAATGCCTAAACAAATTATTATATATATATATAAGTATAATAGAATATTATTGTAACATAAGAAATGCCTGAATAAAGAGTCTCGGACAAACCTGGAAAAACAAGTCTCATTTAAAAAGTCTGGCATGGGAATTGAATATTATCAGTGAGAATGGTGAGCAATATTTGGAAGTTATAAAGAGACCTATTTAAGCATGGAATCAGGAAAAACTTCCTAAAAATAAGAATTTTTCCAAAGTTCAATGGGATACCTTGAAGTCATAGGCTCCCTTTCCTTAAAGGGAAGCAAGGAAGTATTAGAAGATAATTTCTCTGGGGATTATTCTGGAAATTCTTTTATGTGTAGGTTGCATTAGGTGGCTGATTATCTTAAAGATTTTATAATTAAATCTATCTAGCTTTCAGAGGCAAAAGTTGAGATCCCTCACTAATGCAGTTTTACTATTTCCTTCTGAAATTCATTTAATTTTTCCATTAAGAATTGGAATGCTATGTCATTTCCATATATATAGTTACTATTGATATCACTTCACTGTCGATTGTTGCTTTGAACCAGACATAGTTTCCCCATTTATTCTTTTAATTTAGACTACTTTTGCTTTTGCTTTATCTGAGATTGTGATGGCTAGCTTTGCATTTTTACTTCAGTTAAGATATAGCAGTTTCTTCTTCAGCCTCCTATTTTAATTCTGTGGTTCTCCTGCTGTTTCAAATGTGTACCTTGAAAAATAAATAAACAAGACCATAATCTAATAATCATAATCTAATCCATTTTACTATCCACTTCCATTTTATGAGTTCATCCTATTCATAGTTATTCTTCTTAATTATGCATTTCCTCCATCCTATTTTCTTCTGTTTCTCCTTATCTGTCTTTTTGTCCTTTCCCTCCTATAATATCTGTTCTACAAATTATCACTGCCTTTTTTATGTGTCCACCTTTTATCACCACTTTTTCTTTGTCTTATCCTGTTCTACTTACTTATAGGGTAAGATAGATTTTTTTTCCTTGCTGAGGCAATTGGGGTTAAGTGACTTGCCCAGGGTCACAGCCAGGAAATGTTAAGTGTCTGAGACCAGATTTAAACTCAGATCCTCTTGATTTCAGGGCTGGTCCTCTATCCCTGCACCACCTGGTAAGATAGATTTTTAAGACTAAGTGAATAAATGCATACACACGCATAAATATGTATATATTTTCCCTTTTGAACTCATTTAGATGTAATGTTCAATCATTGGTTGCCCCTTCCATTTCCAGCTACACTGTAGAAGCTCTTCCTTGCAACCTATTTTATGTGTGATCCTTTTTCCCATTCTTTCTCTTCCTTCTACTTTTTCCTAGGGAATCCATATATCTAGCCTATCCATTTATTTTGCATCATCTCCACCTAATTTACATAATCCCAATATTAATCACCCACCCTCACTTCTAAATGCCTTTTCTTGATAGAATCCTTCTACCTGCTCGAATAGCAAGAGTCTTACAAGATGCTTTTATCATCTTGCTGTACAGAAGAGTCCACAGTCTAATATTGGGTGGCTTATGATTTCCTTTCACAGTTAGCTTTTAATGCTTCTTTTTCACAGTGTCTCCAGCCACAAATATCTTCCTCCAAATGTTCTAAGACTAGATGCATTTCCCCAGAAAGTAAGTCTTTAGTAACCGTTATATTCTCAGAGACAGTGTCTCCAGCCATAAATATCTTTTGCTTTGAATGTTCTGAGACTAGATGCACCAGAAAGCAAACCAATAGTAAGTGGAATGTTCTCAGAGAGTGTGTCTTCAACCTCAAATATCTCATCTGATGAGTGTTTGGAGGCTAGGTGTGTTTCCCAGAGAGTAAGCCTGTAGTAACTGAAATGTTGTCAGAGAGTGTCTCCTGCCACAAGGGTCTTTTCCTCTGTGTACCATACCATATAGTTGTTCTGACTTTTTTCCTAAAACAAAAACACCTATTTTGTTACCTGCTTTGGCTCTCAGGCAGGAGCAGGAGAAGGGAGGCAGAGGATACAGTGAGGTAAGGAACAGGAAATATCAGCTAAAAATTAACAAAAAAGAAAGACAGGGTGACTCCTTCCCCTTCTGCAGTCTCAGGATCAGGGCTTGGCTTGAGACCTCCATCACTGAGAGAGGAAATGTTTGCTCTCCTCTGCCCACTGATCCATATGTTTGGCATCTGCATGTCCATCCGTACTTAGGAACCTTGTGTCTTTCCTCAGTCTGTGTTGCCTCTTTTCTCGTGTCTGTGGCCATGTCAGGTCTCCACTTGTCTGTCCGACTTCACATGAGCTTCCTCTCAATTCTGTCTGGGCCATCATGTCACAGGCCCCAACACCCGCCTGCTCCTGCTCCTCTTGCTGTAGCATCCCTGGTCCTATGGCCTCCTCCCTTCAAAGGCGGGCAACCCCCTTCCTACCTGCCACCCTCTCTCCCCTGTAGCCACGTCTGTGGGCAAATTCACATCATTTTGAAATTGCTGGACTGACATTTGCCCAGCAGGCCATTTATGATAAGCACTTGATAAAAAAAATATGGCAAAAGTAGAAAGTAGATTGGCAGAAATTTGATGGAGATCAACATCTCATACCATGTATCAACTTAAAGTACAAAGGAATTCATGAGTTAGCTATGATAAATAAAATAATAGTGATACATGATGAATATTATGATTGAGAGAAAATAAAAGATATAATTATAATCATTAATAATTACTCGAGATTAGATCTACAACTCATGAATTCATTCTTTCCATAGCTATAGATTCAGCTCCTACTACGTGCTGGGCACATAGCCGGGCAGTTTTTTAAAAGTAATTTAATTAAGTAATCAACAAGCATTTCTTAAGTTATCTACTGCATTACCGATGCTGTGCTAAGTTTGAGAGATGCAAACACTGTCCTAAACCACTAAAGGCTTATGTTCTAAATAGAACAAAAACATAGAAAAGTATGTAGAGAATGAATACAAATAAAACAAAATACAAGGCGTTCCGAGAGGAAGGCCACTAGCAGCAGGAATCAAGAAAAGTTTCATGGTAGACATGATGCTTGAACACATGTGTCTGCATGGAAGAGAGGGATTCTTTGAGGTAGTGTAGAGGGCCAGCTTCAGAGTCAGGAAGGCTCCGAGTTCAAGTCCTGCTTTGGACCCATTAACAGCAAGACCACAGTCAAGTCACTTAACCCCATAGTGCCCCAAGCAGACTTCAGATGGGCTGTCTGTCTTACTGAGGAGGCGGAGAGAGGAAGGAGTGCTTGACTTGGAACATTCTTACTTGCCCTTTCCTAAGGTCGTGTAGCTAATTAGTGCCTAGGGCTAGGTTTGAACTGAGATATTCCTAACTCCAGGTCCCATGAGGGATTCAGAGATCCCAGAAGACTGCTGCCAAGTCCAGGAGGCTGCCTTGAGGCTAGGCAAGAGTAGGAAATGATCTCTCTTTCAATACACTGCAGTGCTCAGCCCCTTCTGAATTCATCAGCACCCTGAGGAAAAACTCTGGCTGTCCTACCTGAGTTAGGAACTCCCCAATTATCTCTTTGTGTGGTGGGTACAGGGTCTGGGAGCGGGACCTACAATCCCATAGAGAATGTAAACTGCTTTTAATATAAACAGTAAGAGAAGCTTCAACTGTCCCAGGGGAAAACTTGCACTTGACCTCCAGTCAGTCTTGATTTGGGGGCTTTTTTGTTCTGGTTCCATATAATACCAGACTTAGCCCAATGGGATAGATTTTTTTATCTATCCCAGCCCTTTTGCCACCAGTGGTGAAGAGAGGAACTTGCCAGGGTCATGCAACATGTGAATATCAGAATCAGGATTTGAATGCAGTTCTTTCTGACTCCAAGCACTTGAGAAAGCATTACAGTTCAGCCTATGAGGCAGCAAGAGCATTTCACATGTGTACAATTCATTGATTCAACAACTGTTGAGTATCTGTGCTTGCTTCACCTTATGTGTTTGGTTTCTATGGGGTAGGATAGGTGTGGAATGTCTTCCAGAAACATGTCATGTTTCAAGAGGGGGACTCATGAATAATCACTAGGCCAGTGGTCAAGTCTGAGAGATGTGGAGGCAAAAGCACAACAGGCAAGCTGTTAGCCTCTGAAGTAGTGGAACAGCAAGCTAAGACAAGGGAAAGAAAGAAAAGATAGGAGGAAGGAAGGAAAGAAGAAAGGAAAGAGGGAAGAAAGGAGGGAAGGAAGGAGAGAAGGAAGAAAGGAAGGAGGGAAGGGAGGAGGGAACAAAGAAACTCCTGGAACAAAGAAAGGAAGGAAGAAAAGAGGGAAGGAAGGAAGGAAGAAAGGAAGAAAAGAGGAAAAATACTGCAAGCAGCCAGCAAGAAACAATGTAGGTATCAGGGAGCCACATTCAGAATTACACAAGATTTTGCATTTTGCATTCAATGTAAAAAAGGGACATTTAAATATTCCTAGTAAAAAAAAAGAAGCCAGTTATATTCTGCCTTTTACCTTTGCTTTGAATATGTCTGCTTCAAATGAGCTTCTTATAAATAAGATGTTGTAGGAATCTAGGTTTTAATCCACTCTGTTTCCATGTTATGGGTAAATTCAATCTATTCACATTTCCAGTCATGATCAGTAATTGTGTATTTTCACCCATCCTTTTTCTCTCCTTTTTATACTTTTCTGTCTGTCTCCTTTCACCCTCCCCTCTTCACTGGTCTTTTGTTTCAAACTCTTCCTCAAACCATTCTATCCATCTCCCCTCATGTTTTCTTGGAGAGAAACATGGGATGGCATGAGCATTGCTTGAACCTTTCTCTCTATGGATTTGATTCAAAAAGTGAATAGCATACACATTCACCAAAGTACAGAAATCTGTCTTGCTCTCTAAGGAAGCAGGAGAAGGGAACAAGAAAGCAAAGGTAAAAGGCTGAATATATTATGGTTTAGCTGAAATAAAAAAAAATAAAAAAAACAAGCTGGGGAAGCCATCACAATCTCAGACAAGAGATAAAGGGGAAAAGTACATCTTCCTAAAAGGTACCAGAGACAATGAAGGAATATGAATAGGAAACATATTTGCTGCAAATACTATGGCATTCGTATGTCAAAAGGAGTTACAGGAGGAAATTGACAGTAAAATTTTTCCTCTCTGTCTAGCAAATCTAACCACAAAACAAACAAGAAAGAGCTTGAGAAGGTGATTAGAATTTTAGAAAACTTAGGTATGATAAACCTCTGGAGAAAACTGAATAAGGATAGAAAGGAATATACTATTTCTTTAAGGGGATATAGTACATACACAAAAACTGACCATGGGCATAAAAAGCTCACAAATGCAGGAAAGCAAAAATATTAAATGCATACAAATCAGAATGCAGTAAAAATTACATTTTAGAAAAGGCCTTGGAAAGAGAGATTAAAAATTAGTTGGAAATTAAATACTCTAATCCAAAAGAATGAGTAGGCCAAAGAACAAAACATAGAAACAATTAGTAATTTCATTAAAGAAAATTACAACAATGAGGCAACATACCAAAATTTGTAGGATGTAGCCAAAGCAGTACAACATACCCAAATGATGGCTATAGAATATTACTGTGGTATAATAAATAAGATTGGTGACTTCAGAAACATTTGGAAAGACTTCCACGAAGTGATGCAAAATGAAGTGAGCAGAACCAGGAGAATATTGTACGTGGTAACAGTATACAATGATCCATTATAAATGAATTCACTATACTCTATAATACAGTAATTCAAAACAATTCCAAAGGACTCATGATGAAAAATGCAATACACTTCCAGAAAAAGAATTGATGAAGTCTGAGTGCAGATTAAAGTACATTATTTTTCACTTTTTGCATTTTTCATGATTTTTTCCCCTTTGGTTCTGTGTATTCTTTCACAACCTAATTAATATAATTAATATGGTAATATGATTTTCATTTTTGAACATGTATAACTCATACTAAATTCTTGACTGCCTCAGAAAGGGGAAAGGAGAGAGAAAGAGAGAGACAGACAGAGAGAGAGAGAATTTGGAACTCATAAAAATTAAACGGATGTTAAAATTGTCTTTATATGTAACTGGGGGAAATAAAATATTATTAAAAAACCCCTGTGTCGTCCTCAGATTTCCTTGTCAGCCTTGGTTTAAATAATTTGCATAAACCTTGAGATTTAGAAGGTCCAAATAATCCAAGTTATACATGACTGGTATTTCCAGTATAGAAGACAAATGGTCATGCAGCTTTTCCTTAAAAATGTCCAAAAAATGGGAACCCATCCCATGTTCAAGACAGCTCACTGCACTTTTGGAAAACATATTTTTAGGAAGTTTTTCCTGTTGTCAGACCTAAAGTGGCCTCTGTTTCACTTCCAAATACTTTTGACTTAGAAGCCTAGAAGAACAAGTTTAATCCTTTATCCACATAGCAGACTTTTGATTTTTAATACTTGGTTACACAGGTTTCCTTGAAAGTATTCATTTCAGCATTTCTTGTGGTGCAATATTTCATTATATTTATAAAGCATAACTTGTTTAGATAATTCTGCCAATTAAAGGGCACTCCATTAATCTCCACTTTACATCTAACACAAAAAAAGATGTTATAAATATTTTTGTATACATGTTTTTCCAATCTTTCTTTGATCTTTTGTTATATAGGCTAGAAGTGGTAAAATTGGGTCAAAAGGTATGTTAAGTTCAATGTTTATCAAAGATACTTTTAAATTAGTCTTTAGAATGGTGGTACTAACTCATACCTACACCAACAGTTTCTTATTGGGCCTATTTTCCACAGTTTCTCCAAAACTTATCAGTTTGTTTTTTACAGGATTGTCTTTGCAATAAGTTCATAAAGAGAAATTTAAGTGTTTTCTTAACTGTCTATCTACTTATCTTTGGTATTAATGCCCTGTTATTCATGATTATTAAGGAAAACACCAAAGAGTCATTAAATTTCATTTTTTGGGTTATTTAAATTTTGAGCATTGTTCCATATGTTTGTAGATAGTTTAGATTTCTTCGATTGACAATTTATTTGTTAGGAAATTAAAAATGAGAAATTCTTCTTATATTTATAAATGAGAAATTGTTCTCTGTAGGCCTTAAATATCAGTTTCTCCTATTACTGAGAATCTGATCCATAACAGTCAGTTAATGAACATATGTTAGGCACATACTATGGACCAGGTACTTTACTAAGTAAGGGCTAAAAACACAAAGAAAGGGAAAAGGCCAGTCTCTACTCTGAAGGAGCTCATTTTAATGGAGAAGATAGCATGCAAATATTTATGGAGAAACAAGTTGTAAACAAAATAAAGTGGAAGTAATAAGTAAAGGAAGCACTCAGCCTAGCTCTCCCAAAACTTTCTTCCCAACGACTTTAACATGAGTTAAATAAAATTCTCCCGCAGGAGAGCCAACAAAAGGTGAGACATATTTTGAAGTCCAAGATAAATTGAGAGGTTGGAAGAAGAGATCTGTAACATGGGAGTGGGGGCTGTCCTGGAGCCCATGTAGGTGAAATACCCGTGGTAAGATTAGGTGGTAGAGTTTTAAAAAATACTTTTTAAATAAGGTAATATTGATTGCTTTGATTTATTGTGGTCTTATTCTAGGATTAAGCTCCCTTTAGGAAAATTTAACCTTCACAGCTAAGCCAAATTAACAAAAGTATTATCTTAAGTCTAGGTTGCTTATAGATTTAGTGACTAGATTGTGATTGTTAAGATGGAAATTTTGAAAATCAAAGCTGAGGTTAAGAAATTAAAAAAAAAACTAATAATTAGATATAGGTGCTGTTTTATGAACATACTAATAAAATAGATTAACTATTGGTTAATTTGATTAACAAAAAGAAATGAAAAAAACAAATCACCAGTCTGAAAAATGAAAGGGTAAATGCATAACCAATGAAGATGGAATTCTGTCAAACATTGAAAAAATATTTTATGTCAAGACTATGAATTTTTTGAAACAACTGGTAAAGAAAGTTTTATCAAATTCACTTTATGGCACAAATATGTTTTTGGTACCTAAACAAGGGTAAGGGAATGTGCACATATTAATACATGATTGGTAGAACTGTAAAATGACACATCCATTTTGGAAACTAATTTGGAATTGTGCAAAGAAAGTAAGAAGCATATCCAAAGCCTTTAATACAAAGACTCCATTATGTCTCAAGGAGGCAATCAGTAAGAAAAATGTCCCCCTCTAATCCAAAATACTCATAATAGCACTTATTCTGACAGCTATGAATTAGAAACAAAGTATATGCTCATCACCCGAATAATTATCAAACAAGGCATGGAACATGAATGTCATGGAACACTGTGACAGAGCTGTAAGAAAGGATATATGTTATGAGTACAGAGAGGTATGGAAAGATCTTTGTGAACTTATGTAACATGAATTAAGTAGAGCCAAGGAACAGTATATATATATATTATATGAAAATAATGACAGCAAAAAAAATTAAAAGTACCTGTAGACAATATTAAATATCAAGTGTGAGACTGCAAAGGAAACATGAGAAAACACCATCACCCTACTACATCTAAGTGGTGAGAGATCCAGAGGAGTCACATATTGCACACATTCTTGAAGAATCCATCTATTAGATGTTGTTAGAATCCTTACAAAGTGATGTCAGTTGTCTAATTTAGCATGGTACTTAGCAAATTCTCTAGCTCACTAATGTATTTAAGTACTCATTGGAGTTCACACTTTTGGGAGATTCACAAAGTTAGTGAGATTCACAAGTCAGAAACCCACAATCCCACTCTCTCAGAGGAGGAGTCAACCTTTGACTTCACACCTCTAAAAAAGCATAAAAAGGAGCAGAGTTAGTGAAGTGAGTCAGTTCAGAAGAAGCCCACTCTCAGAAGCAGAAACAGATTCATTCATCCCATCTCACACCACCATGGTGGCAGGCTCTCCTCCTTCACTTTTCCACTGAAAGATAGGCCTCTAAGAAAGCTACCCAGGACCAAGGAAAGAGACAAGACTTGGAAGGAGAAAATAAACGTTTGGATTTTATCAGCTGGCTGCATATGAAGTGGTTATTACTCTGAACCCAAACTAAGGCTGCCTCCAGAAAACCTCCCCAAGAAACCTGCTCACAGAGAGAACGATTATATTATAAAAAAGAAGAGAACACCACAAGTTGTGCTGCATTTTTCCTCCCTAAAACAAAAAATAGTATTTGTCACACATGGCATAGCTCTTTAGGACAGGAAGAAGAAGGGATACATAGGACACCCTATTGATGTAAGAAAGAGAAAACACTGAATCCAGAAAGAGGACTATGGGGATTGAATGTGAATCACAACATAGTATTTTCGCCTTTTTTGTTGTTGTTTGCTTGCTTGCTTTTTCTCTATCATTTTTTCCCCTTTTTGATCTGATTTTTCTTGTGTAGCATAATAAATGTAGAAATATATTTAGAAGATTTACACATGTTTAATCTATATTGGATTACTTGCTGTTTAAGGGATGGGGGAGGTAAGTAGAGGGGAGCAAAATATGGAACAGAAGGTTTTGCAAGGGTAAATGTTGAAAACTATCTTAAGATGTATTTTGAAAAATAAAAAAGTTATTATAAAAAAGAAAGAGAATACATCCATTTTTTTAAAGAAGTCAAGAATCTCAATAGTAATAATGGAGGGAGAAAAGGAAGAAAGAAAAGGGTTTGAATTAGTGATTATCAGTAGCAGATCTCAAATTATACAACAAAATAGTTTGTCATTTAGTCCTGTCTGACTTTTTTCTGACCCCATTTTGGGTTTTCTTGGCAAAGATACTAGAGTGGTTCGCAATTTCCTTCTGCAGTTCACTTGACACAATGAAGAACTGAGCTAAACAGAGCCCAGGACCACAGAACTGGCCAGCATCTGAGGCCAGATTTGATATTAGGAAGCTGAGTCTTACTGATTTCAGGTCCTGTGGGACACATCACTGCCCAGAAAACAATTGGAACTTGTTAAAAATAGAAAGATTGATCAATGGAAAAAATAAGATATGACATATACAGAAGCAAACAAATAAAATAACAGTGTTTGATGCATCCAAATTCAGCAGTGGGGTGGGCACGCTATTTGAGTTTTACAAAAGCAGATGCGATAATGGAAAAGCCAATAGCAAATTAGAGGAGTAAGAAGTACATTACTCTTCAAATGTATGGATGGGGAAGATGTCATAACAGAACAAGTGATGGAGAGGATCACAGAATATAAAATGACAATTTGGCTTCTTATGAAGATGAAATGTTTTTGCCCAAACAGACCGAATGCAGTTAAAATGAAAAGGGTAACAATAATGTGAGGAAAAACATCTTTGCAGTCAAGTTCTCAAAGGACTGTTGCATATGCAAGACATAGAAGGAAGGGATTCCAATATACAAAAAGAGCCATTCCCAAGCAATCATAGCTCAAAGACAAAATGTACCTAATCCCTCTTAATGAGAGAAGAGCACATTAATATAATTCTCCTCTTTCAATCTGTCAGTCAGAGAGATCCGCAGGTTCAAGGACCATCTCTTCTTTCTGTTCCACAAGATACATGGAAAAGCCCATTTCACCAGAAATTGCTTGAAACCAGAAAAAAATATACTATTAAAATTACATTCCAAGACATGAAAGAGATGATATGGAAAAGGGGAGGGCAAGAGTTCCCGGACTTTCTCCTCTCTCCCCAGCCCCGAGGTTTAACCAAGGATGGGAGGAAAGGAGAAAAAGGATGGGAACATACACCTGGGGTGGGGAGGGGAGAGAGTGTCCCCAAATGCTTCTCCCTGTTGGTCTATCTGAGTTTCAGCTCACCTCCTCCCCAAGCCCCAGGCCTCCAGACAGAAGGTTAGCTGGGAAGGCAGGAAGCCCAAAGGTAGGGGCAGCCTGAAGAAGCAGGTACATTCAGGTACACACGTGTACATACACATACAGACATGCAGATACACACATAGACAGTTCTTACCTATATACATAACACACATAAACAAAGGTCTAAATGATCCCAGCACCTTCCACTCACCCTTATATACATGTTCCTAAACACCAAGAGAAGCCAACAGGAAATGGGAGAGGTTCATGAAAGGGTTGGGGGAAGGGAAGAAAAGAGAAAGAGAAGAGAAGGCGAAGATAGGGAAGGGCTGAGGCAGGAGCAGGGAAGGGGGCACCTACCTCACTCACAGCCATTTGGACATAGCAGGACCCTCGGGATCCGTCAGTCTGGAAGATGGGGGTAATGAAGAGGAGTGTACAGGAGGACAGGAAGAAACAGGAGCGTGGAGCTCACAGCCTCCTCACATCTTCTGAGAGACAAAGAAGACTTACACTTTATACAAGTTGGGGGGGGGGCAGTCATTGTGATATCACCAAAGGGCGGGGCTAGTCTCCCAGAGCAGAGGGGGAAGGAGGAGGGGCGAGGGAAGAGGGACATCAGGCCCGGAGCAGTGGGGATCCCCACCTCCAGCCTTTTCTCTGGGCTCTGGGTTCGCATTACTCAGCTTTACATCACAATGCATCTTCCACCTGGAGGTGGGCCTGGTGCTGACCAGGGTCCTGAGCTCCTGAGGCCAGGTTGCTGGGACCAGGGGCAGAAGGAGCAGCAGCTGAGCTCAGCTTTCGGTGGTTATGGGGTAGCCCCTTTATAAAAATTGGAAGGGGAAGGGCAAAGAGTTAAGGGGGGAGACCAAGGGAGGGGTGTCCTGGGCTCCACAAAGGGGAAGAGCGCACTAGCTCAGGAGCATCTGCAAAACCCCAGCCTTTGAATGGGACTTGGATTCCTGAAAGCCCCCAGAGCCGAGGTGGAAGGGGGTGACAGGAGGGGCGGCTCTCAACCTGCTTTGTCCAGGCAGAAGGAGACAGAGATCAAAACTGGCAGAAAGGGACAGAGGGGCACCGAGACATGCACAGGCGCATCTGCCCCCCTAATTATATGTGGGTACTCTGAATCCTTTAAAACAAAAACTTTCCAGAGCCTGGACAGAGGGAGCCTGAACACCCTCCTTTCTGGCTCAGTTTCCTCTACCAAGTGACTTCATAAATTTCTTTCTAACACTATTTCAGATTTGGGTCTTTATTCTCTCCAACACCAGCTGCCCTGCATCTAATGAATTAGCAGTGGATAGTGAGTGAAGTGGAATTGGAGTCCCAAGGCCTAGACTGACATTAAGCACCACAAAGCCCAGGGCAGAACTTTGAGTCACTCCACTGGAGACACAAGCAACCCTGATCCTCCAGTCCTTCAGCCAATCCCCAGGTCTAATCTCCCTATCATCTATGCCACATCTCCCTCCACACCATTTCCACAAAAAGAGCACTGAATAATTTATCAAGGATTTTGCAGAAATCTATGCAAACTATCTATACCACGTTCTCATGGTTGAGCACTTTAGCAACCGTGCCAAAAATGGACATGAAGTTAGTTTGCTTGGGCTATTTTTGATGAAGTCATGCTGATTTTTCCTGTTCACCATTCCCTTTTCTAGATGTTCACATTCTTCAGTAACATGTAGCATCCGTGGCACCTCTTCTTCCATTTAGGGTCCCCAGAATACGTCCCACATTCAAGATACTCCATGTGTTCACAGACTCCCAAAATGAGAGCACAGGCACCCCCTTTTATTCTTGTCAGTCAAAGGAACAAACTGTTCTAATTAAAGGCATTTAATGAAACAGCAGAGTAAGACCTGCAATGGAACTTTCCTTCATAACATGCATCCTCTCCCACAAGTAGACCAACATCAGAGGGATGGTGGGCAAGGAGTATCCACAATAATGATACAAGAAGAGTTTCAAAAGGGGACAATTGTGGAGGGGCAATTCATACCTCCCATGATGCTTCTGGTGATGGCTTCGGTCTGCTCTCACTAGGCTGGACACTTGGCACATTGCTCCACTGGACTCACCACACAGTTTCTTCTGTGAGTGGCTCTATCTATGACTCTTAATTCCTATCTTGTTTATATGCCAGCTAAGCCAGCTAAGCTACAATTGTCTAGAGGCTACATCCTTTCCATGTTGAGGAAAGTGTGACAGTTCTTGGATCACAGCTGCTACATCTCCATCTCCCAGAATAAATAGAGGCAGGTAGTCCCCAGATAGGATTAGGTATGTCTATATCTACCCATTTCTTTGGACTCAAAGCTTTTTTTTAACACTTATCTAATGTAGATAATCAGATAGATTGTCATGCTTAGATTCAGAATTAGGTGATAATGAATTTAAGTCATAATACAAAGTAGTCTGAGCAGTAAAGGTCAGTGTTTTCCCTCTATCTTACACCTAATGATACTATTATTGTGCATATCTGTCAGCAACAAAGTTGCTTTGTACTCTATTTAGCCTCTGAAAACCCCAGCCTTTTTCTCCAATCTACAGTGCTTCCCAGAAATCAGACCCAAGGTTCATTTATCTCTAAATGGCAGATTCCATTCCCTTATTCTTTTTTTTTTTTTTTTTTTCAGTTGGAACATTTTCCCTCTCCAACACCCTCGTGTGTTCTTTCCTGAAGTAACAAGTCTCACTGAGGGAGAGCCAGGAGGCAACTTGTGCCAGGGAAGTCAAACTACTACCACCATCTCAACCACTACTTTCCTGAGACCATGATGGAAACAGCTCAACACCCTGAATCTGAGTCTCTCAAATCTATGTGCCTCTCGCAGAACACTGATCTTGCTTCAAACCCAGAACCTGCAGTCATCTCTGGGGAAAGCAATTCCTCTGAACAAGAGGCCAGTCGGCCATTCCCACCACCTGTTCCCTATGGGGCAGGTTAGTCAGTCTAGCTAAAGCAGTGAGTTACCTGGGAAGAAAGATTAGAGGTGGCAGGTGGTCTGCTTCCTCTTGCTGCTGTTACTGGAACTAAAAGATTTCTCCATTAGCCTCCAGTCTGCCAGTGCTGCACATATATTGTCAAAAGTGTCCAGGAACAGCTCATATCAGTTCTACACATGCAGCCCACCTTCCTCATCACTGCCAGAAACAAACTGCTGACCAACTGTCACACCAATGTCTTTGCAATGGCAGCATTCTCTAGCACGGTAGCCTACTTCCAGCCCATCCCTCACACCCATCACTGGGGGAAATATGTCCCATAGAGAGGGGACCAGCAGCTCCAATAAACTGCCCACCAGGTGCCCCCTCACAGGGCAGGCAGAGCAGACTACCTGAAGAATTAAAGCAACCTGGGGCGGGACAAGAGGCAGCATGGGCTTCACTTTACTTTGGGATTCTTCTAATCAGTCTGGGGTAGGTGTTTTTGCATCAGGTTTTACTGTCTTTTTGCAAGATCCATTCATTGCTCTGATCCCTGACCTCCGTCTGATCCATTTGACAAGAGCCCTCCCTCTATACACCTGAAGAAGATGCAAGGGATTGTGGAGAAGCCTCAGGGCAGACACCCCACTCTTCTCATATTTGAACTACTCCAATAGCTGGTGGGTGGCCTTGCTGCCCCAGGTCTCTGCCCACTGCAGTCTGTCCTCCATGCTGCTGCCAGAGTGATCTTCCTAACACCTTGTCACACCCCCACCTCAAGATGTCCTAGAAGCTCCCTATCACCTCAAGGACTGAATATAAAATCCTCTGTTTGGCATTCAAAGTCCATCTGCCCTATCTGTGTACTCTCCTACACCCCACGCTCTCCCTCCATATTGTTTATGATCCAGTGACCTCCTCCTCCTGACTGCTCTTTATCCAGGACCCTCATACACAGGCTGCCTCTCCTCCTGCAATACCCTACCTCCTCATTTCTGCCTCCTGGTTTCCCAGTTTCCTTCATGTCCCAGTTAGAATTCCACCTTTTACAAGAAGCCTTCCTGGGCCTCCTTACCTCTAGGACCCTTACTCTCTTGTTTACTTCCAATTTATTCTGTATGTGGTTTGCTTGTACCTCAACTGTTTGAATATTGTCTCCTCTAACAGACTGTGAAGTCCTTGAGAAAAGGGACTGTCTTTGGCTAGTTTTTTTTCTTCCAAAGTGCCTGGCCCTTTATAATATTCAGCCTTTTATAAATGTTTATTGGAAGAATAACTGAGACACCATAGTTTTCTTCCTTTTCACACAGCATGAATTTTAGCCTCTTGTCTGTTCTTTCTATCTTGATATTCTCCAGTTCATTAGTGCCTTCCCAGTAGACTGAAGACCCTGTCTTTTGCCTCTTTCTGCATCTCCAGCAATAAGCACAGTGCCTATCATATAGATGGTGCTTAGTGTTTGGCTTTTGGGTGATAATATCAGGGGTTTATATAGTTATGATTTCACCCCTCCCAGACACTATTCCTATAATCTGCAAAACAGTCACAGAAAGGTTGCCATGGCAATTCCAGCTTCTTAAATTCTCATCCAATTTGCATTTTATGATGTTTTTGAGATTGCCTTTATAGATTTTCCAGAAAAAGCTATTGATTACTTAACAGCCCCAAGTCCATCTCCCTTTCATATATTTGTGAATATACACACTAATTTATAAAAACAAATAGGATAAGAGAAAGCAGTTTGGCAGAAATTTGACAGGACCTCAACATCTCACACCAACTATTAAAATACAAATGGATACATGAATTAGATACAAAAGGGAAATCAATAGCAAATTAGAGGAGCAAGAGAAAATTACTTTTCATAATTGCATATAAGAGGTTATGACAACAAGCAGCAGTGAAAACCACAGAAAATAAAATGGATTAATTCTGCTTTTATAAATTGAACTGCATTTGCACAAATAGATCAAATACAGTTGAAATCAGAAGGGAAACACTAAATTGGGGGAAAACATCTTTGCAGCAAAGTTCTCTAAAGTACATATGCAACATAAAGAAGAAACCGATTCCAGTTTCCAAGGTTAAGAGCCATTCTCCAACAGATCAAATTATAACAGAATGTCTTTAAAAAAGAAATCCAAGGCATCAATATGACAAAATGCACCAAATCTCTCCTAATGAGAGAAGTGCACATTAAAACAAGTCTTTTCTTTCAGCCTCTAAATCATAGAAATATGAATATTCAGGGACAATTCCCCTTTTTGTTCTGAAACAAGGTACTTGGAAAGTCCCTTCATCTGGTGCTGAGTGTAACCAGAACAAAATATAACTATATCATTAAAGAACAACACCCAAAAGAAACAAGAAACAATATGGAGAAATGAAAGGGAAGAGTTCTTAACTTAACATAAAAAAAGAATGTTGAAAACTATCTTTACATGTAATTGAAAAAATACTTTTAAGGTAAAAAATTTTAAAGATGAATTACTTTGAAAAGGAAGAGATCTTTAAAAATAAAATAATCCTTATTTTTCTATATAAATTCATACTTTTGTAACTGGGATTTTATTACTGTAATGTAAACTTGTATTCTTATACTTTCCATTCCCTTTGGTCTTCAAGACAGGATATCACAATAAATATTGGGTAATATATTTTGAAAAAAGCCACATTTTCTAAGCTGTCTCCTTTCTCCTAAGGAAGGGGGCAGTCACTGTCTACCAAAGTGGAGCTAGTCCCCTCCCAGAGAAGAGAGGAAATGGTAGTTGGACTTTGTGATATTAAGCCCAGAGCTATGGGAACCCTACCCCAAAATTATTTCTCTCCACCCCCTATCACCTAGCCCAACTAGGAGGAGGCTGCATCTCCTAACTGAAGTGGGCCCAGCATTGACCAGGGTCCTAAATGGCCTAAATTCCTTTTGCCAGGGGTGGGTGGGAGGGAACAAGCTGAATTCAGCTTAGGGTATTTGAGAGGTGGCCTGTTTACAAAAACTGGGAGGGAGAACACACAAGGGAAGGGGAAGGTCAAGGGAAGACCTTCAGCAGCATCTGAGAACTGCCATCCCTTGAATGGGACTTGGATTTCTGACAGCCCCAGAGCAGAAGAGGGAGGAAGGGGGTAATCTAAGCGAGGGCACCTTTCAGTCTCCTCCTTTTTCCAAGCAGGAAACAAAGAGCAGAATGAATGAGGAGGGACAGGCTTCTGTTCCTGCTGATTTTGTTAGGGGATTAAATCCTATACAATACAAACCTTCTAGATCCTGGCAGAGAAGGAGCCACACCCTTTAGTCTCCTCTTCCAAGTGACTCCATAAATTTTCTTTTAAAACTACTTCAGATTTGAGACTTTTTCTCCCCAACACCAGCTGGTCTGCCACTGGTGAATTGCCATAGTGGATAGACAACTGGAATTGGGGTCACAAGGGCCAGACTGAAGTTCTACTTTATAAATTGTGTTGTAATGCTAGAGAAACTGAGGCAGGATAGAGATTAGAGTTATAATAATTTAATTTATTGGAGAATTTAATTAAATGACTGGATCGGACTCTGGTCTCCAAGTATCCAGTATTGAATGTGAGATTCTAGAGATTTTTATAAGGTTTTGATGATTAACAATAACAATGACAAAATGAGGGAGGCACCGGGCATTTTGTTAAGTAGGGTCTGGGGTCATGATGTCTAAGATGGAAGATCTTTCTCCTTATCAAACAAATATCCTGATTAAGAGGGAAGGGTGATGTTGCAACCTGGGGATTGGGGCAGAATAACGGAGGTAGGACAATTCAAGGAGACTGTGGCATAACAGTGTGACCAAAAGTAAGCCACTATAATTCTCTAAACCTCAATTTTCATGTATATAAAATGGGCATGATAATAATGATATAATAGAACTGTGTCCCCTGATCTTTGTGGATGGTGGGCCACCTAGCCTGGGGAAATTCCTAAAATGATCCCCACTCTCCTATCTGGTTCCCATAGAAATCTCCCACCTCCAATTAATCTGGGAATCACTTTGGTCTGGGAAACAACCATCACCCTTTATTGATTTGAAAATGAGTCCCTAATTGCTTCCTAGCCCCAAACCCTAGAAGGCTAAGAAAAGACAAGATTCTGTACCCCAAACCTTTGTTAATTCCTATTTGGAATTGGCCTGATGGGTAATGTCTCAGTGTGAAAATAAACTTTTTTTCTTTTGCCAAAAACTGTTAGGATTCTTACAAGGTGCTAAGTCACTGGAATTGATAGGCACTCTGGGAGATTCGCAACTCAGGATTCAGTTGGGAGAGTCACAAGTCCAGGAGATTCACAAGTCACAGCTCCCACAATCCCACTCTTGGAGAAGGCATCAACCTTTGAGTTCACACCTTTAAGAGATCATATATAAGGAGCTCCTACAAGCCAACTAGAGACTTTGGGGAGAATGAAAAGCCAGGATTCAGTTGGGCAGAACGAAGGATTCAGAAGAGCTGGGGGCTGGAGGCTGAAGCTAGCAGAGGCAAAAGGACTAACAACAGGAGTTTTGAAACCAAGGAGAGGAATTTATAAAAATCAAGCCATTCTCCAACTGAAAAATGGTCAAAGGATATGAACAGACAATTCTCAGATGAAGAAAATGAAACTATTTCTAGTCATATGAAAAGATGCTCCAAGTCATTATTAATCAGAGAAATGCAAATTAAGACAACTCTAAGATACCTACTACACACCTGTCAGATTGGCTAAGATGACAGGAAAAATAATGATGATTGTTGGAGGGGATGCGGAAAACTGGGACATTGATGCACTGTTGGTGGAGTTGTGAACGAATCCAACCATTCTGGAGAGTAGTTTGGAACTATGTCAAAAAGTTATCAAACTGTCATACCCTTTGATCCAGCAGTGTTACTACTGGGATTATATCCCAAAGAGATACTAAAGAAGGAAAGGGACCTGTATGTGCACAGAATGTTTGTGGCAGCCCTCTTGTAGTGGCCAGAAGTGGAAACTGAGTGGATGCCCATCAGTTGGAGAATAGCTGAATAAATTGTAGTATATGAATATTATGGAATATTATTGTTCTGTAAATGACCAACAGGATGATTTCAGAAAGGCCTGGAGAGACTTACACGAACTGATGCTGAGTGAAATGAGGCAGGACCAGGAGATCATGATGGCCAGTTCTGATGGACCTGGCCATCCTCAGCAAGGAGATCAACCAAATCATTTCCAATGGAGCAGTAGTGAACTGAATACCTACACCCAGAGAAAGAACTCTGGGAGATGACTAAAACCATTACATTGAATTCCCAATCCCCATATTTATGCCCACCTGCATTTTGATTTCCTTCACAAGCTAATTGTACAATATTTCAGAGTCTGATTCTTTTGTACAGTAAAATAACAGTTTAGTCATGTATACTTATTGTGTATCTAATTTATATTTTAATGTACTTAGCATCTACTGGTCATCCTGCCATCTGGGAGGGTGGGGATAAGAGGTGAAAAATTGGAACAAGAGGTTTGGCAATTGTTAATGCTGTAAAGTTACCTATACATATAACCTGTAAATAAAAAGGCTATTAAATAAAATAAAATTTAAAAAAAAACCAAGGAGAGAGATAGGCCTCTAAGAAAACTAACCAGGCTATTTTGTAAGAGACAATAAAGGACTGGACTTTAATTCCTGGCTGCATTTGGGTAATTATTACTCTGAACTGAAACAAAGGCTGCTCCCAGAAGCTCCCCAAGAAACCTGCTCCCAGAGAATGATCATAATTTAGAGAAAAGAACATTACAAAAACCTCACCTGAGATTGGGATTGTGAATTCTTTTGCAAAACCTGTGACACCATCGCTGTTAGGGTATCCCTTAACCCTCATTTCTCACCCTTCAACAATAATACCTATGCTAAGTAAATTACAGGGTGGTAGTAAAGTTTAAACAAGATCATTCCAAAGTACTTTTCAAAGTATAGCATTGAAAGGAGGATCACGATCACAATGTGCAGCTGCAACAGAAGCCAGCCAGATCAGAAGCCAACCAACTGTCTCTCCCGCCTCTCTTCCTGCCCTCTGCCTCCACCACCAAAATTGTCATTTCCTATACAACACATCAGGACTTGCACAAAGAGTGGGCAGGGTCATTCTTTCTCCAAGCATATATATTAATAGAGTATGGTCAAATTAATATTTAGCCTCACTTGCTTGGGACCTCAGTGCAGCAACTCGAGCTTCAGCTCATTGCATAGCATAATAAAGAAATTAACTATTTATTATTATTATTATGAACCATTAGCTAGATGGAGCATGCATCTCCCACTATTGATTTTTTTTCTGTTGGTGGTAAAACCATGATTAAAGAGCAAAGGCAGGAATGGCCTGGGTTCTCCCTAAACCTTTCCAAATATCTTCAAATAATGATTCTAAAGAAGAAGATTCTGGGAAGATGGAAGAGTAGATTAGGAAATTCTAAGTTCTCTATTTTTCCCAAGACATATTGGCATCTCAGGTGAAGGTAGAGTGATAAAAATAGAGTTGGAGCAGAACACTGGTCCTCCTTGGACAATCAGAGAAGATCAGAAGAAAAATCCCAGGATACAGGTTTAGCCCTGTGAAGTGAAAAACACCTCTCAGACTGTTTCTCAACAAACAGCTAGTGGGGTACAGGGACAAGGGGAAAGGGAGAGGTGGAAGGGGGAAATTATCTCACATAAAAGAATAAAAAAGCTTTTACATTGAAGGGGAAGAGGGAGAGGGAAAGAGAGTCAGTGAATCTAACTCATTGGAGTTGGTTCAAAGAGGGAATATCACACACTCAATTGAGTATAGAAATCTACTTTACCTTGAAGGAAAATAGGAGGAAGGGGATATTAAGAAAAACTGAAGATAAGGTGATGGTGATGAGGGAAACCCTAAAGCTGTCCTCTGACTTTGGAGGGAAGCCATGGGGAACTCTTGAGAAACTCTCCTGGAACTTTTGAGAAGCTCTCCTCTGGGAGAGATCCACCTCAGAGAATCAAGATAAAGTGGTTTCTTTCTCCAATTGATAAGTGGTCAAAGGATATGAACAGACAATTTTCAGATGATGAAATTAAAACTATTACTACTCATATGAAAGAGTGTTCCAAATCACTATTGATCAGAGAAATGCAAATTAAGACAACTCTGAGATACCACTACACACCTGTCAGATTGGCAAGAATGACAGGGAAAGATAATGCAGAATGTTGAGGGGATGTGGAAAAACAGGGACACTGATACATTGTTGGTGGAATTGTAACACATCCAGCCATTCTGGAGAGCAATTGGAACTATGCCCCAAAAGTTATCAAACTGTGCATACCCTTTGATCCAAGCAGTGTTTCTACTGGGCTTATACCCCAAAGAGATACTAAAAAGAGAAAGGGACCTGTATGTGCCAAAATGTTTGTGGCAGCACTGTTTGTAGTGGCTAGAAGCTGGAAAATGAAAGGATGCCCATCAATTGGAGAATGGTTGAGTAAATTGTGGTATATGAATGTTATGGAATATTATTGTTCTGTAAGAAATGACCAGCAGGATGAATACAGAGAGGATTGGCGAGACTTACATGAACTGATGCTGAGCGAAATGAGCAGAACCAGGAGATCATTATATATCTCAACAACAATACTGTATGAGGATGTATTCTGATTGAAGTGGATTTCTTCGACAAAAGAAGATCTAACTCAGTTTCAATTGATCAAGGATGGACAGAAGCAGCTAAACCCAAAGAAAGAACACTAGGAAATGAATGTAAACTGCTTGCATTTTTGTTCTTCTTCCCAGGTTATTTATACCTTCTGAATTCAATTCTCCTGAGCAACAAGAGAACTGTTTGGTTCTGCACAATATATTGTATCCAAGATCTACTGTAACCTATTTAAATGTATAGGACTGCTTGCCATCTGGGGAGAGGGTGGAGGAGGGAGGGAAAAATCGGAACAGAAGTGAGTGCAAGGGATAATGTTGTAAAAATTACCCTGGCATGGTTTCTGTCAATAAAAAGTTATTTAAAAAAACACAATAAAGGATGGAATATGATATATTGCTGAAGCTTTGGTATAACTTTGTCACTTTATTTTTAGAAAATAAAGTGCTTTTGACATGAAAGCTAGACAAAATTGGGATGCAGCGTTCAGTGTGGGAAGAAGTACTTGAATGTAGAAGTTCCCAAATAAAATAGATTACAGAACTTTGGCAATTTAAAAAAAAAAAAAAAAAGATAAATTTTCTGTTTCATTCTGTTATCTTGGTGGAACTAGTTGCACCCTCTATTAAGTTGAGTCCAGGACCACTCCTACTTAGCCCAAACTTAAGTGGTCTCATTAGCTGGAGATCTAGACTTGATATTTCTAAGAACCTCTATTGAAATGAAAATTGGCTCAGGACCACTCCCAGTAAGTGGTCTCATTCTGCTGGAAATCTAGGCCTGGGGGCAGTAATTTCATTCAATTGAAACTTCAGTCTCAGTTTTCTTTTAAAGGACAACTTTTGTGTTGCCTTTTAAAGGGCAACTTTGGGATCATTTCTTTGCAGAGGCCCAAAAGCAGGATTACTCCTTGACAAGGAATCTCTCTCTTTCCTTGGCATAGCTGCCTTCAAGGGACCCTGCCTGCTGTGAAGACATTATCTTCTCAGTGTTAACCCCTCTTTATCTCTCTGCCAGGATTTCTCTACACCCCTTGTTTATCTCTCTGCCAGGACTTTGTCACTTGGAAGTCAGTCTTCTTAGAAAAAGCTAGGAGTGCCAACAATAAACTCCCTTTTTGCCACTTAAAGTCTTTGGGTTCATGAATTCTTTCACATTGAACCTCTGCACTGACCAGAAGGGGTTCCCACAACTATCTGCACTGCCATTAACCTCATCATTTGGTTCCCTAATCTCATCAATAGGATAGTCAGAAGCAAAGCACTTTTGAAAATAGACAGGGTGAAATGAGAGAGACAATAAACAGAGGAAGATATAAGATCAAGAGAAATACAGTTAGCAATCATAACAATGAAAAATACTTGAAGCCAAATTTCTCTAACTAAAGGCCCCATTGTGTGGATCACAACAGAGTATTTTCACTTTTCTTGTTGCTGTTTACTTGCATTTTGTTTTCTTTATCTTTTTTTTTGGCTTTTTGATCTGATTTTTATTGTGCAACATAATTGTGGAAATATGTATAGAAGAATTGCACATGCTAAACATATATTGATTACTTGCTGTCTATGGGGTAGGGGAAAGTGAGGGAGAAAAAATGGAACACAAGGTTTTACAAGGGTAAATATTGAAAACTATCTATGCATATGTTTTGAAAATAAAAAGCTTTATAAATAAAAGGCCTCATTTCTCAAACATATAGAAAACTGCATTAAATTTATAAAATAGGAGTTTTACCCCAATTGATAAATGATCAAAAGATCTGAACAGTTTCTAGATGAAGTAATCATAGCTATGATGAAGTAAGCCATAAGAAAATAATGCTATTGATTGGAGAAATGCAAATTAAAACAATTCTGAGTTACTACATCATATCTATCAGATTGGCTAATAGGACAGAAAAGGAAAATGACAAATATTGGATGGAATGTGGGGAAATGAGACATTAATACCCTTTTGGTGCAATTGTGAACTGATTTAACCATTCTATAGAGCTATTTGGACTTTTCTCAAAGGGCTATAAAACTGTGTATACCCAGCAACAGCAAGATTGTACAACGATCAATTCCGATGGACATATCACATTTCAACAGCAAGTTGATTCAGGCCAATTTCAATGGTCTTCTGATGAAGAGAGCCATCTACACCCAGAGAGAGGTCTGTGGGAACTGTGTGTGGAACACAACATAACATTTTCACTTTTTGCTGTTTTTTTGTTAGCATTTTGTTTCTTTCTCATTTTTTCCTTTTTGATTTGATTTTTCTAGTGCCACATGATAATTGTAGAAATATGTATAGATATAGAGGGCCAGAACTCTGAAGAAGTATACTTGAAACAAGGATACTTACAACAAGGTGTTAACTCAGTGTGATTGATGAGATGATGGTTCTCTTGTTTACATATACTTAATATGGTGATGGAATGGTTCTCTAGTTCATATATACTCAGTATGCTATAATGATGTAATTGTAATAGGGTATTTAAGGGCTGAGAGAACTGGGGACACAGCGAATCAGAGTGAACAGACTGTAAAGGAGACAATAAAGACTTTAGACTTTATTCCTAACCATCCTCGTGGAGACTATCCTGCTGAGACCAAGATCTGTCTGGAGGTCCTCCAGAAAGCTAGTCTGGACATTACAGAAAAATTACACATGTTTAACATATATTGTATTACCATCTAGGGAAGAGGGAAGGAGGTAGAAAAAATTTGGAACATAATGTTTTGCAAGGGTGAATTTGAAAATTATCTATGCATGTTTTCAAAATAAAAGCTTTAATTAAAAAAAAAAGAATAAATAATAAAACTATGTATACCATTTTACCTAGCAATACCATTACTGGATCTGCTTCCAAAAAGAGATAAAAAAGGAAAAGGACCTCTATTAGGTACAAAAATATTTACAGCAAGTTTTTTCTCAAGGCAAAGGATTAGAAATTGAGGGAATGTGCATCAATTAAGGATAGCTGAACAAATTGTGAATATGATTAGGACGAAAGATTATTGTGCTATAAGAAATGATGAATGGCAAGATGCTCTCAGAAAAAAAAAAAACAAAACCTGGAAAGACTTAGATGAGCTCATGGAAAGTGAAATGCACTAATTACAAAGTACAACAATAGTGTGAGATGACCAGTTGTGAATAACTTGGTTATTCTTAGCAGTACAATGATTCAAGATATCTCTGAGGGATTTATGATGACAAAATGTATCCATCTCCAGAGAAGGAATAGATTGTGTCTATTGACACATTGAAAGATACTTTATTTTTCTTGAGGTATTTTTGGTCTATTGTTATCTTTCACACCATGACTTTTATGGAAATGTTTTGCATGACTTCACATGTGCTTTCTCAAGGAGGTGGGGAGTAAGGGTGAGGAAAGGAGAAAATCAGCAATCCAAAAGTTTAAAACAAATGTTAAAAATTGTTTTACATAGGGGCAGCTAGGTGGCGCAGTGGATAGACCACCAGCCCTGAAGTCAGGAGAACCTGAGTTTAAATTTGGCTTCAGACACTTAACACTTCCTAGCTTTGTGGATCCTGGGCAAGTCACTTAATCCCAATTGCCTCAGGGGAACAACTTGTTTTAATGTAACTGGGGAAAAATAAAATACTAAATAATCATAATATTATATGAAAACCCTAGAGCTGGATAGAAAAATTGAATGCATACCATTCAACAGAAGGTAGCTCAAGTTCCCAGGTGGTTGTCTAAATCTACTTCTGTGGCTAGAGTCCCATCAGTGACACTCCCAAACATCATTATGCTAACATAGAAACCTAAGGACATCAATAAGGTGGAAGGTGGATCCCACAAGAGGAAGAGGGGCACAATTTGTTGATCCTGGAACTTTCTCCTTGCTGGATGGAAGACCTCAACCTAAGGATAAACTCTGGGGGTTATAGAGAGAACTACTGTAGAGGGAAGAAGAACTGTGTTGACTTTTATGGTCCCAGCCTATCAAAGAAGCATTTTATAAGTGCCAACTGTACATATGACAGGAACTGTGATCAAGTACAATTCCTTTCTATTTTGCATTTTCACCAGGTAAACATAAAAGCTATCCCATATTTGTTGTTATCAGCCTGATTGCTCACATGTAAGCTTAAAGTCCTTTACCTTTCTTTGTGGAAAATTACAAACCAAGTTCTTCCGGAGGAAATCTCGGTTTAGTGGCAAAAGCTGCACTGGGAAGCAGAATTGTATTCTGGAAAGGACTTTGACTTCTATGGAGTCAGATGACCTGGGTTCAGATGCTGCTTCTGATACTTATCACCTGTGTGACCTTGGGCAGGAATGTAACCTTGTTTGGGCTCAGTTTCTTCTCCCTGGCTAGGAGGACATCAGTGAGCTCACCAGAGTGAGTACCTGGGATGATGTGTGCTCCTTTCCTTGATGCACATTTCATAGGAACAGCTGTTTGCTCTATGTCTCCTCTTGTGCATACTCTTCTACAAATGGCATCTGTTTCTCTAACTCTGGCTCTACCCATCTCTGTATTTCTAACTGTCTTTGTTTTGTTCTCTGTCTCTCAATGCCTACAGGATTCATACTGTCTGCGTGTACATATGTAGGTATCTTCTGATATTTTGTAGCCTCTGTGAGTTAGATTTGTTCCCAGCTGCCAGGCCAGGACAAAGCTGGGAAGAAGCTCTTCTATCTTCTCACCTTGGGTTCATAATGGATGCCTAATAAAGAAGTAGTTGAATATCTGCAATTCAGGATTCCAGGTATTCTTGGCAACAACCAGTCACCATGGCAACCAGTGATTGAAACTATCTGCTGCTTCCTTTGCTTCCTTGCTAGACATAAAAATTGCTTGTAGAAATATTAGATTGGAACAAATGTGGGGTAGCTGATTTGATCTGGATTTCCTCTGGAAGACGTGTGAGACCTCTGTTCTATTCCTGCTTTTTGAAAAAGCCAAGGCCAAACATCCTGAGGCCCAGTGGTTGGACTGTTTACCACAGGGTTTCAATGTCTGTTTCCACTTTCTTCTTTACACTGATTAAAAGATTCACCTCAACAATAATTTACAATGATGGAGCCAAACCAAAGAGCATCAGTCACTCATTTAATGGCAAGGGTTAAACTCTGCTGGATTTCTATGGTGCGAGGAAAATATTTTTTGCTTATTCAGTAAAAAGCAATCCAGGATTAGCTAGACTGCACTTACCCCTCATATACCCCAGCCTTTGCCTGAGGTCAGATGGTGGGAAGAAGACTTTGGTCTTAATTACCTTGGAAAGATAAGATCCTAGGCATCAATGATTTGATTTCAGTTGTATCCCCTAATTGGGAAGATTGCTAGCACAGACTGTATGAGCTTAGGCAAATGCCCTTCCAGCTTTCAGTGCTCTTAAGATCCTCCCAGCTCTCTCTGTCTGTGTTGAGAATCCTTTTAGTGTGGCCCATCTATATGCAGTCCAAGGTCCTTCTAGAGCAGTGACATGCTGAGTTCCAAGGTCCCTTTCAGCTCTGGCATCTTGTAGTTTAATCTGACCCAATCGACCTCTGATGTTTTGTGTTCCAGGGACCTCCTTCCAATTATAATCTTCCATATTCTCTTATTTCTCAGTCCACCTAGATCTCACATTCTATGATCTAAGGATATTCTCAGCTCTGACATTCTATATGTTAAATAAATATAACAACTCTAAACTATCATGAGTTCATTTAGAAAGTGAAGCTAGGGGTAATCACTATTTTTACACCTGGTCTTGGTGGTTGAGGCAAAGTTCAGGTTACTAGAAACCTTCTTGTAACTAAAAAGCAGATTATGGACCAGGAGATCATTATATACTTCAACAACAATACTATATGATGACCAGTTCTGATGGACCAGGCCATCCTCAGCAACGAGATCAACCAAATCATTTCTAATGGAGCAGTAATGAACTGAACAGCTATGCCCAGAAAAAGAACTCTGGGAGATGACTAAAAACCATTACATTGAATTCCCAATCCCTATATTTATGCCCACCTGCATTTTGATTTCCTTCACAAGCTAATTGTACAATATTTCAGAGTCTGATTCTTTTTGTACAGCAAAATAACGTTTTGGTCATGTATACTTATTGTGTATCTAATTTATATTTTAATATATTTAACATCTACTGGTCATCCTGCCATCTAGGGAGGGGTGGGGGGTAAGAGGTGAAAAATTGGAACAAGAGGTTTGGCAATTGTTAATGCTGTAAAGTTACCCATGCATATATCCTGTAAATAAAAGGCTATTAAATAAAAAAAAAGCAGATTATGACAGTATCTGTGACTAGACAGGTATTAAAAGGGAAGTTGGGGAAAGAGAACACTTTTGAACTTCCCTTAAGCCTTGAGTAGGTAGATACACTGGTGGCAACAGTCTGGTCTTCTATTCTGAAATGTTCGTGAAGCCAGTGTCCATTTGGTATTGTTGTTTTCTGCCAGACCTCAGTCCTTCCTTCTCTTTTTCCTAGTGCTGGTTAACTCAGCTCTGCCAGTTCCTGCTCAGTTTGCTTTGACTCTGCTCATTGCTCTTTCCTTTCATATCCTAGAAATCTCTACCATTTTCTGGGATGAGTACCTACTTTCAAATAAATCCTAGAGAATAAATTCAAAATTAGTTGAAAAAATGAACTTTGGCAAAGTGGCAGAATATATAATAAACCCATATAAATCATCAACTGTAGAGTACTAGTATTGAATAAGTCCATGTACAGGAAGAGCCCAGTCTAAGTATTACTTGAGACCTGCTGCAATACTGGCCCTCTACAATCAACATTTCTATATATAACCAACGGAGCCTAGCAGCAAGAGGTAGAAAGAAAAGTTCCATTTAAAATTACTTTAGATGGTTGCAAACTACATGGGAGTCTATCTGCCCAAAAACCTCAGGAACTATATAAACACAAAATAATTAGAATACAACAAAATTTGGATCTAAGCAATTGGAAAAATTTCAATTGCTCATGGATAAGCTGAGCTAATATATTTAACTGACAATTCTACCTAAAGTAATTTAATTATTCAGTGCCATATCAAACCACCTAAAGTTATTTTATAGAATTACAAAAAATTCATGGCAAAAATTATCTGGAAGAACAAAAGATCAAGAATTTCAAGGGATTTAATGAAAAAAATGAGAAAAGGTGGACAAATCATATTGGATCTCAAACTGTATTAAAAAGCAGTAATCATCAAAGTATCTGGTACTATCTTTGCATTTATTTTAAAAATAAAATACTGTGAAAACAGAGAAACAAATAGAAAAAGGAAATCATATAGGACTCAATAAAGTTAAATTGTTTTATGTTGCTATATGTTTGCATTGCTATGTGTGAAGATAATGCATGTAATTCATAAAATCTTCATGATTATAATGGCAGTTGGAAAAAGTCTACTCAGAAATAGACCTTGGCTGTAAGTTGATTGTGTTGGAGTGATCTCAGGGAAAAAAATGGTGTGAAAAAGAGTAAGGTACTGGGAGAAGGGAGATAGAATAGGAAAATTTTCTCACAAAAAGAGGCATGAAAGGAAGAACTTTTACATTGAAAGGGGAATCTCTTATTAAATCCATTGTTTCTAGGCAATACTGAACTTCAACCTCATCAGAATTGGTTCAAAAACGGAAGAATATAAACACACACTCTGGACTGTATATAGAAATCTGTCTTGCCTAACAGGATAATAACATAAGTAAGGGATAAGAGGAAAGGGGTGGGAAAAACAAAAGAGGAAGAAAAGATTAAGAGAGGCAATGGTTAGAAGTAAAATAGACCTTTGAGGCGGGAGAGTATATAAAAAGAAACAGAGAAGAAGAAATAAATAAAGGAGATGGAGAGAAATAGTTAGAAATCATAACTATAAATTCAAAAGGGATGAGCTCTCCCATAAAACAGAAGTAGATAGCAGGATGGATTAGAAACCAGAATCCAATAAAATATTGTTTAGGTGAAGAAACACAGCTGACACATAAAGACACAAACAATTAAAATAAGGGAGTGGAGCATAATCTATTCTGCTTCAGAGTAAGAGCATAAGATCACAAATCTTATGTTAAAATGAGGGAGTGGAACAGAATTTATTCTGCTTCAGCTAAACTAAAAAAAAATAAGCAGAGGCACAAATCATGATTTCAGACAAGGCAAAAAGATACCTACTTAGAAGACAATTTAAAAACTATAATTGTACAAAAAGGTGCCATAAATAATGAAATAATATCAAAATGTGTGGGGAGCAGGCACTAATCTACAGGTGATAAGGCCATACAGATGATAAGGCCACATTCCTAAGATTGCCTTAACCTTGAATAGGCAGATATCTAGGCATCTCCTAATCACATCCTGGAGCTTCTAGTGACCAAAGACACCTGATCAGCTCATCCTTGGGCAGAAAACCAATCCTTTGTCTAGGACCCCACCTTGTACTAAGTTTGTGCAACCCTGCTTCCTTTCCTACTGCTATATATACCTGTACTATTGCACTCATTAAAACGAGGCTTGATCAGATTATTTAGTCTTGCCTCCCTTCTGTGTGTCCCCTGTCTCTTGCTCTTGTCTCTCTTCTTCCAGGGTCCACACACTCTGCCTCGTGGGCCCAGGCAAAAATGTCTACATCATATTTCTCTGATAAATATATCCCATAGCTATTGTACTGGAATTGTGTCAGATTTATAAAAATAAGAGCCATTCCCCAATTGAATTATGGTAAAAAGCATATGAACGGGAAGCTTTCAGAAGAAGAAACCATAGCTATCTATAGTTATACAAAAGTATGTTCTAAGTGACTAATTATTACAGAAATGCAAATGAAACAATTCAGAGATACCACTTCACATCTGTCAACAATGACAAATGTTGTAGGGTATGAGGGAAAATGCAATAGTAAATTGTTGGAGGAGTTGTCTACTTGTCTCACCATTCTGGAGAACAATTTGAAACTATGCTCAAAAGGCTATAAACTGTGTAAACCCTTTGAACCCACAATATCACCATCAGATCCATAGGGATGAAAAGATAAAGAAAAGGATCCATATGTACAAAAATAGTTATAACAGCTTTTTGTAGTGACAAAAAATCAGAAATTAAGGAGATAATTCTCTAGGAAAGGGAAGGGATGAGATATGTAGGATAACTAGGTTGATGGATCATATACCAAAGACTATGAAAACTTAATCTTTTAAACAGAAATAAATTATAATGTAACATGGGAAAAAAAAGAGTAAGGAGTAAAAATTTAAGAATTATTGGACAACCTGAAAGTTATGCCATACAAAAGAACTTAGATATTTCAATAAGTGAAACGAAAACTTTCTAGATCTCTTAGCACCAGAAAGCAAAAAGGAAATAGAATCTTTAGGTAACCCCCAGAAAGGAACCACAAAATGAAAAGTCCCAGCAGCATTACATCCCAAATCCCTAGTTTATAGGTTAAAAACAATATTTCCAGCAGCCTGAAAAGAAAGGATTCAAGTACCAAACAGACACAGGCAGTAATATACAGGGATTTTCACCCTTTTCCTTAAAGGAACTGAGAGCTTGAAATATGAAACATAATATAAGCTTACAAACAAAATAAGTTGAATTTTCATTGAAATGAAGGATTTCAGAAAGGGACCTGTATGTGCCAAAATGTTTGTGGCAGTACTGTTTGTAGTGGCTAGAAACTGGAAAATGAATGGATGCC
>NC_045432.1:4436536-4492470 GCF_902635505.1 Sarcophilus harrisii
TGTTATGAGCCAGAACTTGAAACAAGGTGATAACTCAATGGAATTGATGTGTGCTAGGGTTTGCATCTTTAATAGTTTATACCTTTAAGAGAGTTTACACATTAGAGCTCACACATTGGAGTTCACATAGTTAGGAGATTCACAAAGTTAACTTTGTAACTTTGTGAAGATAATCCCACTTTCGGAGGAGGAATCAACCTTTGAGTTTACACTCTAAAAGAGAATAAAAAGAGCTTGTCAGTCAGTCAGTTCGGAAGATTGCCAGGAGTTGGAGTTGAGCTAGAGGCAGAAGTTGGCAGAGGCAAAAGACAAGTTGCAAGAGCTCTTGGAACCAAGGAGGGAGAGAGGCCTCCAAGAAAGCTAACCAGGCCCAAGGAAAGAGACAAGACTTGGAAGGAGAAAATAAATGTTTGCATTTTATCAGCTGGCTGCATTTGAAGTGATTATTACTCTGAACTGAACTGAAACTAAGCCTGCCTCCAGAAAATCTCCCCAAGAAATCTGCTCCCAGAGAACCATTATATTTTAAAGAAGAGAACACTACAGATGCCCATCAATTGGAGAATGGTTGGTAAATTGTGGTATAATAATGTTGTGGAATATTATTGTTCTGTAAGAAATGACCAGCAGGATGAATACAGAGAGGCTTGGAGAGACTTACATGAACTGATGCTAAGTGAAATGAGCAGAACCAGGAGATCATTATACACTTCAACAATGATACTGTATGAGGTTGTATTCTGATGGAAGTGGATTTCTTTGACAAAGAGACCTAACTCAGTTTCAATTGATCAATGATGGACAGAAGCAACTACACCCAAAGAAAGAACACTGGGAAATCAATGTAAACTGTTTGCATTTTGGTTTTCCTCTCGGGTTATTTTTACCTTCTGAATCCAATTCTTCCCGGCAACAAGAGAACTGTTCAGTTCTGCACACATATATTGTATCTAAGATATTCTGTAACCTCTTTAACATGTATAGAACTGTCTTGCCATCTGGGGAGGTGGTGGAGGGAAGGAGGGGAAAGTGGAATAGAAGTGAGTGCAAGGGATAATGCTGTAAAAAAATTACCCAGGCATGGGTTCTGTCAATAAAAAGTTATAATTATTGAAAAAAAGAAATGAAGGATTTCCAAACATTCATAAAGAAAACCTCAAACTGCATAGAAACTTTGAAGTATAAGCAAAGACATTCACAAAAGGGGAAACTTATATAAATCCACTCGGTGCTACAGCCACATCAATGAGCCAAGCCCAAGCATCATAATACCAACAATTGAGGTTTAAGAAAAGTGTATGGTGGAAGATGGATCCCAACATAAGGAGAGGGTGAATTCTGCTGATCCCAAGGATTTCTTCATTCTGGGTGAGAGACCTCAACCTAAGCATAGTTCCTGTGAAAAAGACAAGACCACTGAGAGGAAAGAAGAGTTATCTAAACTTTTGGGGTATAGCCAATCCAACAAGATTTAATAAATGCCTGCTGTCTATATGGCAGGCACTGGGATCAAGAAAAATCTTTTGACTTTGCATTTTTACCAGGTAAAAATAACAGCTCTCCTATAGTTGTCATATTATCAGCCTGATTGCTAACATACAAGCTTAAGGTCCTTTACCTTTCTTTGTGGAGAAAAACAACTGAAATTCTGATGTCCCCTGTGGAAACCATGGTTTGATGGTAAAAGTTGCTCTGGGAGGCAGAGTTGTATTCTGAAAGAATATGAAATCAGAGGACCTGGATTCAAAAGCAGCCTCTGATGCTTTGTAACTGTATGACCCTGGGGCAACAGTTTAACCTTGTTCCTCAGTTTCTTCTCCCTGGTTATGGGAAGATCAGGGATATCACCAGAATGTTTGGGATGATGTCTGTTCCCTTCTCTGATTCAGGTCTCATAGCAATAGCTGCTTGTTTTGTGTCTCTTCTTATACATATTGTTATGCAGTTGGTATCTGATGTCTTTCTGTTTCTGCTTGGCTCTGACTCTGACCATTGCTGTCTCTGCAATTTGGAATCTGTCTTTGATTTGTCCTTCTATTCTCCATATATAAAAGATATATGCCTGAGTACATATATGTGTTCAGGTGTGGGTATCTCCTTATATTTTGTAGCCCCAAATCATTTAGATCTTCTCACAGCTGGCAGTTGAGGACAAAGCTGAGGAGTCCTATTCTACTCCCACCTAGGTATCATAATGAAGGCCTGAAAAGGAGATAGGCTGAGTGATAGCAACTCAGGATGCTAGGCATCCTTGACAATAACCAGTTACCATGGAAACTAGAGATGGAACTATCTGCTGCTTTTTGCTGGACACTAAAATTTGCCTCTAAGAAGTTTATATTTTTTCACAGAGAAACTTCTTTCACCTTATAGAAAAATGGGAGTGGAAAGGGAAAAGGGAAGAGGTAGGCTAAATAGAAAGGAAAACAGAAATAGTAGGAGAAAGATATAAGAAAGGGAAAGGTCTCTAAAGGGAAGGACTGCTTGAGGCAAGTAGTGCTCCCTGGAGAGGAGGGAAAGGGAAAATGAAAGAGAAAAATATAATTTGAGGCTAATAAGATGACAGAAAATACAGAATTAGTAGTTTCAACTGTAAATGTGAATGGGTAAACTCAGTGTAAGCAGATAGCAGACTGGATTAAAAGCCAGAATCCTACAATATGTTGTTTACAAGAAACACATTTAAAGTAGTGCAATACATACAGAGTAAAGGTTAAAGGATGGAGCAGAATCTATGATGCTTCAGGTGAAGTTAAAAAAAAAAGCAGAGGTAGTCATCCTGATCTCAGATCAAGCAAATACAAAAATTGATCTAATTAAAAGAGATAAGAAAGGGCACTATATCTTGCTAAAGGTTAGCATATATAATGAAGCAATATCAATATTAAATGTATATGCACCAAGTGGTGTAGCATCTAAATTCCTAAAGGAAAAGTTAAGAGAGTTGAAAGAAGAAATAGACAGCAAAATTATAATAGTGGAGATCTCAACCTTGCACTCTCACAATTAGACAAATCAAACCACAAAATAAATAAGAAAGAAGTTAAAGAGGTAAATACAATACTAGAAAAGCTAGATATGATAGATCTTTGGAGAAAATTTAATGGAGACAAAAAGAGTACACTTTCTTCTTGGCAGTTCATGGAACCTATACAAAAATCCACCATATATTAGGACATAAAAACCTCAAAATCAAATGAAGAAAGGCAAAATAGTAAATGCATTTTTCCAGATCACGATGTAATAAAAATTATATTTGAAGGCCAGGGAAAATAGATCAAAAAGTAATTGGAAATTAATTAATCTCATGCTAAAGAATGAATGGGTGAAACACGAAATCATAGAAACTTTCAATCAATAATTTCATCCAAGAGAATGATAATAATGAGACAACATACCAAAATTTCTGGGATGCACCCAAAGTGGTAATAATGGGAAACGATATCTCTAGATGCTTACTTGCATAAAATAGAGAAAGAGAAGATCATTGAATTGGGCTTGCAACTGAAAAATCTAGAAAAGAACAAATTGAAACCCCCAATCAAATACCAAACTTAAAATTCTAAAAATAAAAGAAGAGATCAATAAAATTGAAAGTAAAAAACTATTAAATTAATAAATAATTTGATTAGAAAAGGAAAAAGGAAAATAAGATTGTTAGTCTCAGAAATGAAAAGGGGGAACTTTCCATCAATGAAGAGGAACATAGAGCAATAATTAGAGTTACTTTGCTCAACTTTATGCTAATAAATTTGACAATCTAAGTGAAATGGAGGAATACCTACAAAAATATTGATTGCCTAGATTAACAGAAGAGGAAATAAATTCTTTAAATAGTCCCATTTTAGAAAAAGAAATAGAGCAAGCTATTAATCAAATCCCTAAGAAAAAACCCAGGACCAGATGGATTTATATGTGAATTCTACCAAACATTTAAAGAACACTTAACTTCAATACTATATAGACTATTTGAAAAAATAGGAATGAAGAAGTCCTACCAAATTCCTTTTTATGACATGGACATGGTACTGATACCTAAACCAGGTAGGATGAAAACAGAGAAAGAAAAATTATAGATCAATCTCCCTAATGAATATAGATGCAAAAATCTTAAATAAAATATTAGCAAAGAGATTACAGAAAATCATCCCCAGGATAATATACCCACAACCAAGTAGGATTTATACCAGGAATGCAGGGCTGGTTCAATATTAGAAAAAACTATTAGCATACTGAATTATATCAATAAATAAAAAAACCCATATGATTATCTCAATAGATGCAGAAAAGCATTTGATAAAATCCACCACCCATTCCTATTAAAAACACTAGAGAGTATGGGAATAAATGGACTTTTCCTTAAAACAGTAAGTAGCATCTATTTAAAACAATCAGTAAGCATCATATGTAATGGGGATAAACTGGAATCATTCCTAATAAAATCACGAGTAAAACAATGTTGCCCACTATCATCATTACTATTTAATATTGTATTAGAAATGCTACCTTTGGCAATAAGAGTTGAGAAAGAGAGTAAAGGAATAAGAATAGGCAATGAGGAAACCAAATTATCACCTTTGCAGATGATATGATGGTATACTTAGAGAACCTCAGAGATTCTAATAAAAGGTATTAGAAATAATCCACAACTTTAGCAAAGTAGCAGGATTCAAAATAAATCCACATAAATCATCAGCATTCTAATACATCACCAACAAAATCCAACAGCAAGAGATACAAAGAGAAATTCCATTTAAAATAACTGTTGAAAGGATAAAATATTTGGGAATCTATCGGCCAAGGGAAAGTCAGGAACTATATGAGCAAAACTATAAAACATTTTCCACATAAATAAAATTAGATCTAACCAATTGAAAATATCAAGTGCTCTTGGATAGGTTGAGCAAATGTAATAAAGATGAAAAATATTACCTAAACTAGTCTTTTTATTTAGTGCTATACCAATCAAACTCCCAAGAAACTATATTTTACTGACCTCGAAAAAATAATAACAAAAATTCATCTGGAAGAACAAAAGATCAAGGATTTCTAAGGAATTAATGAAATGAAAAGCAAATTAAGGTGTCCTAGCTGTACCAGATCTAAAACGATATTATAAAGCAATGGTCATCAAAATCATTTGGTACTGGCTAAGAAATACAGCACTTGATCAGTGGTATAGGTAGGTTCACAGAACAAAACGCTCAATGACTATAGCAATCTAGTATTTGACAAATCCAAAGACCCCACCTTTTGGGATAAGAATTCACTATTTGACAAAAACTGCTGGGAAAATTGGAAACTAGTATGGCAGAAACTTGCATTGACCTCATACCTAACACTATATACCTAGATAAGGTCAAATGGGCTCTTGATCTAGATATAAAGAATGATATTATAAACAAATTAGAAGAACATAGGATAGTTTACCTCTCAGACTTGTGGAAGAGGGAAGGAATTTGTGACCAAAGAAGAACTAGAGATAATTATTGATCACAAAATAGATAATTTTTATTATATTAAGTTAAAAGTTTTTGTACAAACAAAACTAATACAGATAATATTAGAAGGGAAGCAATAAACTGGGAAAACATTTTTACATCCAAAGGTTCTGATAAAGGCCTCATTTCTAGAATATATAGAGAATTGACTCAAATTTATAATGGTTCAAGCCATTCTCCAATTGATAAGTGATCAAAAGATATGAACAGACAATTTTCAGATGAAGAAATTGAAACTATTTGTAGTCACATGAAAAGGTGCTCCAAATCATTACTGATCAGAGAAATGAAAATTAAGACAACTCTGAGATACCACTACACACCTGTCAGATTGACTAAGATGACAGGAAATAATAATGACCAATGTTGGAGGGATGTGGAAACCTGGGACACTGATACAGTGTTGGTAGGACTGTGAATGGATTTGTCCATTCTAGAGAGCCATTTGGAACTATGCAAAAAGTTATCAAACTGTGCATACCCTTTGATGCAGCAGTGTTTCTACTGGGCTTATATCCCAGTATCTTGATCCCAGATCTTGAAGGAGAAAAAAGGATTCACATGTGCAAAATGTCTATGGCAGTCTTCTTTGTAGTGGCAAGAAACTGGAAACTGAGCAGATGCCCATCAATTGAAGAAAAGCTGAATAAATTATGGTATATGAATGTTATGGAATATTATTGTTTTGTAAGAAACGACTAGTGAAGGTCATCATTTAATCATTTAATTACAAAAGTGAAGGTGGGCTGGGAAATGGAGAAGCACCAAGTCCTCAAATCTCTCAAGGCAATCCTTATGTTCCTTCTAGCCCAACTCTCCAAGCCCTCAAACCTCCTAGAGTTATAACAAATTATATAAATTTACAAAATATCATTTGACTAATTATCAGTTGGGGAATGGCTTGTATTCTTATAAATTTGAGTCAGTTCTCTATATATTTTAGAAATGAGGTTTTTATTAGAAACACTGGCCACAAAAATTTTCCCCAAGTTCTCTGCTTGGCTGCATTAGTTTTGTTTGTGTAAAATGTTTTGATTTAATATAATCAGCATTTCTAGGTCTTCTGTGGCCATAAATTACTTCCTTCTCCACAGATCTGAGAGGTAGACTAACCCTTGTTCTCCTTATTTGCTTATAGTATCACTGTTTATATAATTATTTATATAAAATAATTTTTTATATATAATCATTATAGATGGTGTGTGTGTTCATGTCCTATCAAATTTCTGGGAAATTGCTTTCCCCTTATCCTATATAATCAAAAGTGTGTCCACCCTTGCCCAAATATTACCCCTATGCTAGGACCACTGATGATGTTTGTCTAACACTTTTATTTTATTTGTTTCCTTCTTCTTTATAATGTATGCCTATTTTTTTATTAATCATTGATTAGTTATTTAAAATTAATTAAATCAATCACTGATCAACCTCTGATTTTAAAAAATCATTTAATATTTTATTTTTCCCAATTACATGTAAAAACAATTTTAACATTCTCATTTTTTCAATTTTGAAATCCAAATTCTTTCTCTTTTTTTTCTCTCCTTCATTGAGAAGGCAAGCAATTTGACATTGGCTATACATATATGGTCATGCAAAACACATTTCCATAGAAGTCATTTGGTGAAATGGAAATAGACAAAACAAAACAAGAAAAATAAAGTATTTTTGATCTGCATTCAGTCTGTACCAATTTTTGTTTTGTTTTTTTTTATTTTCCTGGGAGGTATAGGTATATCCCCTTTCTTCATAAGTCCTACTGAATTTTCTTGAATCATTTTATTGCTGAGAATAGCTAAGTTATTCATGATATATATGTATATATTGTGTTACTGTGTTTTGTATTCTCATTTCACTTAGCATCGATTCATGTAAGCCTTTCCATGTTTTTCTCAGAGTATCCTGCCCATCATTTCATAATTTACAACAGTATTTTTTCACAAACATATATAACAACATGTTCAGCCATTTCCTAATTGATGGACATCCGTCAATTCCAATTCTTTGTCACCCTAAAAGAGATGCTATAAATATTTTTGTACACATAGGTTATTTTCCTTGTTTTGTTTTCTATCTCTTTGGGATACAGGCCTAGTAGTGGTGTTGTTTGTTCGTAAGGTATGCAAGGTTTTATACACATTGGACATAGTGCCCAATTGCTCTACAGAATGGATGAATCAGTATATAGCTTTTCCAATAGTACATTAGTGTTTTAATTTTCACATATCCTTCTCATATTTGTCATTTTTTTTCTGTTGTTTAAAGTTATTTTCATTCACATGTCTCTCTTTAGTAGTGACTTAGAGAATCTTTTTGTCTTTTGACTATAGATAGCTTTGATTACTTTCTCTGAAAACTGCCTATTCCTAACTTTTAACCATTTACTAAGTGGGCTATTTCTATAAAATATTCTGTTTTCTATATGTGAGAGAAATGAAGTCTTTATTTTAAACTTTATTTTTATATGTCTCAAATACAAAACAGAAAAGAGGACAAACAAAATAGAAGAAACAGAAAAAGAAGACAAAACATTGCCATATGTACAGCAGAACATGAAAGGATTCAAAATACAAGATAATAAATTTACTTTTCAAGAAAGCCTATATAATAATGTTGCAGTTGTATTCAGAATTGTCCATCTTTTCTCTGCTTCTTTGTAGGTTTTCTTTTGTTCTCTTCTTTGTACTTTTTACTCTATTCTTTTTTTCCTTTTCCTCCCCTCTACTTTCCCCAAGAAGGCTACAATAAAATGTGGATATATTTACCACCAATACACACTCTGATACTCATATTTACAATCACACACACACACACACACACACACATGCATATATACACACAAAAATACATTGATATAAACCTAAGTCCGTACTATGTTTGTTTGTCTTCTGTTATTTTATAAGTAGGCAATATCATCCTTCATAAGTTCAAGACTTCCCATATTTTTAAAATTCACCAATTCATTATTTTCTATACCACATCAATATTCCAACCTTAACTATCTAGTTATTTTAAATAATCTAAAACAATATTGATTATTATGGCTGATATATAATGTAGTTTCCTACTTTTCTTTATATTTTTAATATTTACCTTATATTTCTTATATTCATTTCTCTTGCATCCTGTATATCAAATCTCCATTCAGTTCAGGTCCTTTTTTGCAACAAAACCCTGAAAGTATGGCAATTCATTGAATGTCCATTTCTTTTCATTCAGGATTAGGCTTAACTTTGCAAGGTAGGACATTTTTGTCCACAACCCCAGTTTTGTGACTCTTTAATATGTAGTGTTCTATGACCTCTAGCCTTTAATGTAGCTCCTCTCTTATATGAATCTACTTGTAGTTCCACTTTTTGAAATACTTTTCTTGGATTTTTAAAGTTTTAATTCAATCTCTCTCATTTGGTTTTTAAATCTTTTTTGAGTCCTTTTAAGAATTTTTGGGCAGGTAATCATTTAGCATTACTCTTTGTGGTAGGTTAGTCTTTATTTGCTGCAGTATCTTCTTCTGAAGATGAACTTTAGTCTTCACTATTCCCATAGAAATTTTCTGTGATTGAATTATTTCTTCTTTACCTGTTTATTATGTTTATTTGTAGGAGATTGTGGGGATAATCACCTTTAGTCCTAGGGTATAAGGGTTTGTGCCTGTGTTCTCAAGTCCTCTTTCGGTTCTCTCTTCTAACCTAGAAACCAAAACCAAGAACTCCAGCCTCCTGTAAACATCTACAGCTATCTGTATCCCTTCACTAATTCTGCATTTACCTGATATGTGCTGGTTCCTTCTCATCCAAAGCTAAATCATCACAGAAAGCTCATCCTTGCATTTGCTATTAGAAAAGGATCCCTCAGTTGTCACTGATTCTGACACCCAAATCTGCACACTGTTTGGCAGGTGAAAATTTTTTTACCTAAAATTTTGCTTTATTGTCAGTTTTCTTCTATGTTACAATAAAACTTCAGTTATATTTTCACAATTTAAACTTTTTCACTTCTCTTCAGTCTCATCAGATTGTTTACATTCCTGAAAAAAGTTAGAAATTTTACTAATTTGCACAGTTCCCTTTCTCCAGGTTTGGCGGAGAAGGATGGGGCAGGATATTCAGGGAGGCACACATCTGCCCTGTTGTTTATATGGGGACCCTGGTCTGAATCCTATCTAATAGAAACCTTCCAAAGCCTGAACAAGAGGGAGCCACACTCTTCTTTCTGTCTTAATAAAGTTCTTTCTAAAACTATTTCAGATTTGGGGTTTTGTTCTCTCTAACACCTACTGCTCTGCTGCTAGTGAATTGGCAGAGTGGATATACAATTGGAATTGCAAGCACAAGGTCTAGAGTAGTTCTGCCCTACTCATTGTGTGACCATAGGAAAACCCTCTAAACCTCAATGTTAACATTATTAAAATGGTGTTGATACCTATGTGAAGTGAATTATTCAAAGTTCTTTTCAAACCATGACAAACTATAAAAGTGTTTATCATCATCATCATCATCATTATCATCATCATCATCATCTGTTCTTTTGAAGGAGTTTACATCTGGAGTCATCGATTCTTTTCTGTTTATTCTTGAATTCATTGCAAACAAGTACTATCTTTTTAACTCAAAACAAACATTGTGATGTTATCTATTCTGCTGCTGGCTCCATCAGTACATCTTTAGGACAATTTTAGATACAGGACTGTGAGGATCACATCTTCTTTTTGCTGTTCCTACATAATTTTCAGGTCTTCCCCAAGCTCTCTATATGTTGTAAGTTTTTCATCCATGCAGTTTCAAGATAAGAAGCATTTGGTAAGGTTATAAAATATTTTTCTTGAATTTTTATGGACCAGGGTTATGACTAGGAGATGGGAACAATGGTTTTGCTCCTTGACAAGGTTCCAGTTCTAATATAATTTATTTTTGTATTTCCAAGGATATCTTGAGATCTCTAATTGAAATATGAACATCTGTCACCACCATATATCTATGATTCCTTGATTTTATAGTTATAAAGTTAACTTCCTAAAATAAGTGCCATTCTTTCTATCTATCCCATCTAAATTTTATGTTATTAGATTTTGCACACAATTCTATAGGCTATTTTGGATCTTGAATCTGTAATCTAGTTCTGGGCCATCTCCAAATGTGATAAAGATGCCATCCATACTCTTTGTTCAAGTCATTCATTTAAAAATGTTAAGCAGACAAAGATCAATGATCATTATTTGGGTCCTCCACTAGAGACCTCATTCCTTATGTTCCAATCAATCAGTCAATTTCAGATCTAATTTGACTATCATCTGGGCTACATCTTCATACCATTATTACAAAAAGAGCATTGAGTAATTTATCTAATATATTGCACAAATCTATGTAAACTTATACCTATTGTGTTCTGGCTGTACACTTTAGCAGCCCTGTCAAAAACAGACAAGAAGGCAATATGGCTTGGCCCATATTTGGTGAAATCATGCTAAGGTTTTTCTTTTCATAATTCTCTTTACTAGAATGTTCATTAAACATCTCTTTTGTAACATGCTGTATCTGTGATACTTCTTGTATTTAGGGTCCCTAGAATACCTGTCCCAAATTCCCATATATTCTGCCTGTTGATAGGCATACAAAACAAGAGCTATGAAGCTTCCATTTTGCTCTAGTCGATCAAAGGACACAAATTGTTCAAAGCAAAGGCATTTAATGAAACAGCAGAGTAAGATCTGCAATAGAATAACCCCATAATATGCATGGCACACACTCTCCCACAACTAGATCCAACTAGTAGGTTGGGGAATAAATCCCTATAGCAGTCACACAAGAAGGGTCCACATAAAAGTATAGTTGTTAGTGTGCGGGCAATTGGTAGCTCCAATGATGCTTCTGGGGATGGTTTCAGTTTGTTCTCACTAGGCTAAACACTTGGCACATTGCTCCACTGGACTCACCACACGGTTTCTTCTGTGAGTGACTGTTGCTCTTTGCTCCTATGTTGTCTACATTCATTTCATCATAGCCAGCAAAACCATCTCAGCTATAGTCACAGGACATGATGGCTAGAGCCTCTCCATGATAAAAGAAAGCTGACAGTTCTTAAATCATAGCCTGTACATCTCCCCCTTCCAGAAGAAATATAAGAAGAATTTCCCTGGCAGGATTACTTGTCTTCAGATCTACACCTTAGCTTGGATTCCAAGTAAAGATATTTTTACACTTAATTACCTAATTTAGATTTCAAACAGCCTAGGGCACTTACAAATTTCTGAATTAGCTGATAATGAATTTAAGCCTACTATGAGCAGTCAAGGTCCGTGCTCTCCCTCCACCTTACCTCCAGTACTGTTTAGGTATATCTGTCAGCAGCAGAGCTTCTTTGGTACCCTATTTTGCCTACTGAAAACTCCAGTGTTCCTACAAATATATTCCAAAATAGTTCCCAGAAATCAAACCTGAGTTCATTCATTTTGAATTGCAAATTCTGTTCCTTTCACTTTTTGAAAAATGAGACAATTTCCCTGCCCAAACCCCATCATGTATTCTTTCCTGAAGCAACAAATCATACTGAGGAAGAGCCAAGAAGCAGCTTGTACCAGGCAAGTCAAACTACTACCACCATCTCAACCACTTTTTCAGAGACCATGATGGATCTAGTTCAGCAGCCTGAGCCCAAGAGTGTCTCAAATCCACGTGTCTCTCCCACAACACTGGTCCTGTTTCAATCTCAGAACCCACACTCATCACTGGGGGAAGAATGTCCTGTAAACAAGAGATCAATCAAACATTACCAACACCTTTTCCCTGTGGGGCAGGCAAAGCAGCCCTGCTAAAGCAGGGAAGTACCTTCTTGCAAAGATTAGAGTTGTCATGTGCTCAGCCTCTCTTGCGGCTATCACTTGAACTGAGGGATTATTGCAATAGCCTCAATTCACTCAGAGCTGCACACCTATCCTCAGAAGTGTCCAGGGAGAGTTCAGCTCAACTCTACATATCCAGTCTGCTCCAGCCCCAATAAACAGTTTTTCAAGTCCCCATGTTGTCCTTAGATTCTCTTGTCAGTTTGGGTTCTCACAGTTTGCACAACATTTCACAGGTAGAAGGGACCATATTGCCCAATCTATACAGGAAAAGGAAACCCTAGAGGAACATAGCAGACAAATGTTTTCATTCAACTTTTCCTTGGTTCTCCTCCAAGAAAAGGGAAGACACCACTTGGTCATAGCAGTTTACTGCACTCTGGAAGAATTCTCATTTTTAGGAATTATTTTTTAAAATTTTATATCTTTATACCTCTTTATAACTTTCAACTATTGTACATGATTCTCACCTTTAATCCTTCACCCCCATGAGAGATTTTTGCACTTGGTACTTGTCTCCTCAGGTTTTTCTGAAATACTTCATTTAGCCACTTTGAATGTGGAAATACTATTCCTTTATATTTATGTATCATAATTTATTTAGACATTTTTGCAATTGAAAGGCATCCCATTTGTCTCCACTTTACTACTAACACCATGCAAAATTCTTTTATAATATTTTTCCCATCTTTTTGTCTCACTGGGGTATAGGCCAAGTTGTGGTATAGCTGGGTCAAAATGTATGTTCAATTTAGTGTTTTGGGGACATACTTAAAAATTGATTTTCAGAATGGCTGGATCAATTCAAAATGGCAACAAATTTTTACCAGGCCTATTTCCCCAGTGCCTTCAAGAATTGACATTTCTATGTTTTTTTTTTAACTCGTGATCTTTACCAATCAATTCATAAAGAGTAAGTAGTTTCTCTCTTAATTATAGATCTTAATATCTGCAGTAGCAATGTCCAATTATTCATGGTTGTAAAGTAGAACCTAAGACTTTCTTTAATTTGTATTTTCTTAAGTATTGGTAATTTTGAGAATTGTTCTATAAGTTTGTGCAAGGTTTAGATTTCTTTCTCTGAAAACTGCTTGTTTATATCTTCTGACTATTCATCAATTGGGAAATTGGTTTTCTATACATCTTAAATATCAGAGAAACTTGCTGAAAAGATATTTTTATCATTTTGATTTTTATTTCTAATTTTGGCCACATTAATGTTCTTTTTACAAAAAAAAATGAATTTGGTATAATTAAAATGATAAATTCTACCTCTTGTGATAGTCTCTATCTCTTCTTTGCTCCTGAATTCTTCCTCTCTCTATAGATGAGAAGACAATTTCTCAGTTTTGGAATTTGTTTATAATGTCTTTTTCTGATTTGTGTATTCATTTGGAACTTATCTTTGTGTTGTAGGGTGTTAATCTATACTTAATTTCTGCTATACCGCTTTTCAAGGTTATCAGAAGCTTTTGTCAAAAAATAAGTCCTTACCTCAGTATTTATAGTCTTTGTACTTATGGAATATCACCCTTTCATGTTCATTGACTTCTGAGATTGTACACAGATTGCCATTTCTTGAGTACCTACAGAATGTTCAAAATGATATTAGACTAGTCAGACGAGTGATGGGGATAAAAATGAGGAACAGAAGAGATTAATGGGGAGATTCTCCTTCCATTTCCCTTCAGTCCCTTTGAATAACAACAGAAAGTCCACCAAATTAGATACTCCTTGTGGAGAATATCATTAATTACATGAACATAGATTTGTTGAGTTCACGAAGTGGAAGTGTGAACTGGTAGTGGATGTAGATATTATCACCCTTAGTCCAATTCTTTGTACATAGTAAGTGCTTAAAATTTTTTTCATTCATTCATTCACCAATTTAGAGCGGATAGTATAGAGTTATTCTTGAAAAGCTGGTGGGTTTGGAGCTATTAAGTAAGCAAGAGCTATTGCCAGTATTTCTCTGGAAAAATCTAAAGGCAAAGTCCAAAATATAATGAAAGAGCAAATGGGATGACAACCTGAGAAGCTGAAGTGTCCATGACAAAACTCTCCATGACAGTTTTATAGGATGTAGGACTAATTGTTTTCTACATTGGTGAAAAATGCCTTTCAAAGGCAATTGAGGGAGAGATGGGGGAGGCAACATGTGCCAGATACCTCAATACAGCACCGCCACCTTGTCCAGCATCTCCCTACTGACCAAGAAGATAACCAGCCGAGGCCCTGAACTCCAGAGCCCTGGGAAGATCAGGTCCCCAATCTTCCAGCCCAACTCCCCAGGCATCCCTAAGATGAGAAATCACTGGAAAGGCAGAGCCCACGATCCTCAGCACTAGCAGCACCAACCGCTGACCAGCTGTCCCAACACACCTAAAGCCCAAGGGCCCTTTCAATGGCAGCATTCTCCAGACCAGCCAGCCTGCTCCCAGCCATCTCTCCCAGCCATCGCTGGGGAAGCACCCCGCAGGGAGCAGCCAGCTCCATTGAACTCACAGGCCAGGCAAGCCAGACTAGCTGAGGCAGCAGAGGGAGGGACAGGAGGCAGCCTGGCCTTCACTTTACTCTGGCATTCTTCTAGACAGTCGGAGGTGGGTGTTTCTGACATCAGGACTAAATCTCTTTCTGCAAGATCCACCCATTGCTCTGATCCCTGACCTCTGTCTGATTCATTTGATAAGGGCCCATCTTCTATATCTGGAGAAGCAGGAAAGTATATTCCTCCTCACCTCATGCTTGGACTATTCAGTAACTGCTGGCTAGTCTTCCTATCATGAGTCTCTGCCCACTGCAGGCCATCCTCCATTCTGTATATTATTCTCCCCACTTCACAGCTGGGCCACACAGGCAGACACTTGTCAAGCATCACACAGCAGGGAGTCCCTGAAGCCACATCTGAACACAGGGTTCCTGACTCCAGGGTCAGGACTACAAAGGGACATTGAAGTCGCCTGTCACTGCTCTCTTACTGTGTCTTCTTGTAGGTCAGTTAATGTTTCCTTTATGAACTGAATGCTAAAGCATCGGGGTGTAAACGTTAGGTTTCTCATTTGTCTTTTTTATTTTTGAAATTCTGCTTTGGCTTTGTTACCTACTATAACTGCAATTGTCCACTCTTCTGGGATCACTTCTTCCATGCTAGATTGATTTTTTCTGGCCATCTCTGTAATTTTATTTGTCTGTCTTTGTATTTCAAATGTGTTTCATGTAAGTGATATATTGTAAACTTGTTTTTTTCTTCTGTCAATCACTCTCATTTTATGAGCTTCCATTTTCCTCTATTTATTTCTAATTGTAACTGTTAAGTTCCTGAGCTGGAAGGTAAGATCTCCCATTATACTCTACAATACCTACTAGACTGAAATCTCCTTGAGAGTTCTCTTTTGCTTCTTTCTGTATCTCTAGCAAAGGGCACAATGCCTACTACATAGATGATGCTTAATATTTATGTTTTCATTGATAATTGGAGGTTTTTAAGTATTTCCCATCTTTGTATATACACTCAATACTATGTTCCTTCAGTTATCTTAGTATATAACCTTTTACATGACTATTTCAATGGCTCTTTTCTCCTCACCTCTGATCACCTTCTTCTGTTATCCCTTTCTTCTGCAGGTTTTGATTATTGGTTCTTTTTTCCTTCTTTTTTATGATTATGTATTTGTTCCCCCATTTTTCTCTCCAAGTTAGACCTATAGATTTCCCCTCCTATTACCAAAACAAAGCCTCCCTCCTTCCTTCTTCCTTTATAAATCCTTCCTCCTCACTCATTCCCCTGAAGGCTCTTCATATCCTCAGACTACAAGGGTTAGTTTTCTCTCTTTGCTAATCTTCAATTACTTATACCTTACCCAAATAATAGGACATTGCATGAAAAAGGAACAAAGGGTTAGGGTTAGGGTCCTTTTCATGCAATGTCCTATTATATTACCCCATATCACTGGTTCACTTGAAGACAAGACATGACCAACACCTCTCCATTGCTTGTAGCACTTGGAATTTCTCAATTCAATCATTAAATTAAAACACTATGTGTCTTGGAAATTGCACTTTTAGTTTTGTTTCTTTTCTAGAGGTGATCCATACATTTGGTCAATTGGTATTTTGTTTTCTATCTTTGGATTATCTGGGCACATTTCTTGCATAACTTCCTACATGGTATTGCTAAGATTTTTGGTCCTCTTTCTGTTCCTCTTATCCTTATGTTGTCTCTATACATCTTAACTTCAAGATGCATTTCTTGTGTTTTGAGCATATTTTCTTTAAAACTTACTCAGTTTTCTTTTCTTCTTTGAGATTCTTATTTACTTATGTGCAAATTTCATTGCATCAATTATGCTCATTACTTTTACTATGCCAGCCACATATTCTGCTTATACTTTTCATATGCGAACTGAAACAACCCTGAGGTTGCAGCCTACACCTGGAAAATGAGGAAAAATGACAATCTGGAAGGATAGGTACATAAATACATTGTTTGAACTGTGAAATGGCACAGCTGTTTCATAAAGCAATTTGCAACTATGCAAATAAAGCAAATATATTGTCCATAGCCTTTGAATAAGAGACTCTTGTTACTGACATTATGCTTTAAGGAAGCCATGATCAATAGGACTCCATATTCTCCAAAATATTTATAGCAAGGACTTATGGTGATAACTAACAAGTGGAAACAAATAGATACATATAGTTAATGGGGAATGGCTAAATAAACTTGTATATGAATATAATGGATTACTACTGTATTGAAGAAGTGATGTGGCTGAAGAATACAAAAGAACATGGAAAGATCCATATGAGCTAATGCAGAATGATATAAGGAGAGCCAAAGAAAACAATATAAATAATAATCACAAAAAATATAAATGGAAAAAATACCAAAATTCAAAACCATAAAGATCAAGCATGAGTCAATGAAGAGATATGAGAGCACCCCCTCATTCTCTCCCTATATAAAGATAAGAGGTCTACAAGTTTTACATTTTGCACTTTTCAGATTTTTCAGTGTATCAATCAGTTGTGCTGAATAATTGTTTTTGTTAAAAATATTATTGGTCATATCAGATAGTTCTCTGGGAAAGAGAATGGATGGATTCTGTAGGATAGCTAGAGTGATGTGCAAATACTAAAAAGTAATGAAAACTTAGACTTTTAAATAGAAATTATAATGGATAGTGTAGGAAAAAAAATATGTGACATAGAAAAAGTATTAAGAAGTGAAAAAGAGTGAAAGCTATGTCATGCAAAGGATCCTAGATTTAATGCTTCACAAAATCAAAGATGAATTTAGGGACTCTGAATTCAGATCACAGCATACTATTTTCACTTTCTTCATTTATCATACCTTGTTTTCTTTTGGTTTATTTCTTCTTCCACAAAAGAATATAAATATAACATATATCAAATTGCTCCCCATCTTATGAAGGGAGAAAGGGAGAAGAAAATCCCTTATTTTAACTTTGTGAGTCTTACTATGAGAGCAGTGTTTCTTCTAAATGACAAATTGTTGGGTTCTGTGTTCTAATCCATCCTGATATCTACTTCAATTTTATGGGGAGCTCATCCTTTCCAATTTATAGTTATGATTACTAACAGTATATATATCCCTCCATCTGATTTGTTTCTCTTTCTTCTCTCTCTTTTATTTTTCCTTCCTCAAAGTCTGTTTTACTTTTAACTACTGGCCTTATTATTCTGCCCTTCCTCTTTTGTGTGTGTCTCTTAGAGCCTATCCTGCCTGGTTTCTCTGCTTTACTTCTACATGCTACCTTGCCCTACTTCATCTGAATCCCCTTTAAGAAACCCCCTTATCATATCCCTCACTCTTTCTTTTTTTCCCTCTTGTTTCTATCTGAATTTAAAAGACAAACTTTCTTTTTTTCTACAGAAAGTGTGCTTTTATTTTGTTTTTGATTTTGATTTTTGAAAAAAAATTCTTTACAACATTATCCCTTGCACTCACTTATGCTCCAACTTTTCCCCTTTCTCCCTCCACCCCTCCCGGATGGCAAGCAGTCCTATACATGTTAAATATGTCACAGTATATCCTAGGTACAATATATGTGTGCAGGACCAGAACAGTTCTCTTGTTGCACAGGAAGAATTGGATTCAGAAGGTAAAAATAACCTGGGAAGAAAAACCAAAATGCAAACAGTTTACATTCATTTCCCAACGTTCTTTCTTTGGGTGTAGCTGCTTCTGTCTATCATTGATCAATTGAAACTGAGTTAGATCTTCTAAAAGACAAACTTTCAAATAGATATGTTGTTCCCTCTTCATCTCATTCTCATTAATCTACACACCTTATATCAATCCCTTTCATCTATTCAGAGTGCTATTCCTACTTATCCTATTCACTTACCATCTTTTTATATATATTTAAAAACTTTTATTCACTTCTATATGTATACATTGTTTTCTCTTTAACCCAGATTTTATGTGAGTAGGGGTCCCTCTAAAATCCCCCTTATCCTCTACCATCAATCCCTTTCACTCTGATTTCTTTCTGAGTTTAGAAGACTTTTATCCTCTTTTAGATAGATATGAATTGTTCCTTTTAACCCATTCCTGATGGAAGTAGGTTTCCAGAACTATCAGCCCTCCTACCCTACCTAATTTCTAATTTGTAGAAGACAATTACTCTTTTTCCCTTTTCCTACACACTTTTGCTTCTTAAAATCATACCATACTCATCTCTACCCCAATCTTTTCTACCCAATTACTAATGATAGTCTTAGAAATATGATTTTCATTTCCACATATACAAAAACTAGTTTGTCCTTGTTGAGTCCTTTGTGATGAGTCTTTGATATTTATATTTTATTTCTCCTGGATCTTGTATGTCTATTTTTTTTTACTAAGTTCAAACCTTTTTGCAACAAAATCCTGAAAATCTGGCAATTAAATGAATATTCATTTTTATTCAGGATTATGCTTAACTTAGCTGGGTATGATATTTTTGTATGTAACCCTAAATTTGTTTTATTTTGCACTTTGATATATAATGTTTCAAGAGGCATGGTCTTTTAATGGGGCTGCTGCTAAGTCTGCTGTGATTTTGATTGTAGCTCTACAATATCTGAATATTTTTCTCTTGTGGCCCTTAATATTTTATCCATCACCTGGGGGTTTTGGAATTTGGCTTGACATTTGTGTAGGTTTTCATTGTAGGATCTTTTTCAGGTAGAGATCAAAAGAGTTTTTCTACTTCCAATTTCCCCTCTAGTTCTGACACTTCAAGATAATTTTCTTTAGTTTTTTTGTATTATTGCATCAAGACTTTATTTTTCATTGTAGCTTTCAAGCAGTCCAATTATTTTCATCTTGTCTTGATCTATGCTATAGATTGTTTTACTTAAGAAATATTTCATTTCTCACTTTTAAAAAATCTTTAGATTTTGTTTTGTTATTTCTTGGTCTCTAAACTTCACTGGATTTCTCTTGCCCAATTCTAGATTTCAAGCAGTCATTTTCTACCCTAAGATTTGGGATCTCAATTGTATTTGATTGACTTTCTTTTCATAATCTTGTTTTTCTTAGATTTTTCTTATTTATTTTTAATTTTTCCTCAATCTCATTTGATTTTTAAATCTTCTAAAGTTTTTCTAGGAAATTTTTTGGACAGATGACCATATGATATTACTCTTTAGGGTAGGAGAGATTTTTTTTCTTCAGTATTTTTCTTATGATGAGAATAGCATAGTCTGTGGTTTCTCTTCAAAGTTGATGGTTGGTTCTTTCTCCTTTGCCTGCTCATTTTATTTTAAAAAATCTTAATAGCAGTTTGTTATTGTAAACACCTCTAGTCCTGAGATGTTGGGGAATGGTGCCTCTGGACTCTTCCCTCCTGTAAGTGTTTATGGGTAACACTGCCCCAGTGCTTTTGCATCTTAGAGTGTGAGATGATTTCTTCTCACCCAGGGCCATGTCTGGGCAGCACATCTGGGCCTGGAATCCCTTATCAGCAGAGCTTCCCTCAATTTTCCTCTGCTCAGATGCCCAATTCCTCATATCATGGGGAAAGTGAAAAATTTCTGTGTCTGGGTCCAGGTAGCCCCAGAACTTGCCACTTTCTGATCTAGCCTGGAGGTGCTTACACTTCCCTGGAAGCAAAACTGCATCTTGGTATTTTTCTTTGGATCTTCTCTGGGACACCAGGAAGACCACTGTTCTGCTCCCTCTATTGTTCCTTGTTATTGCTCCATATTTGCAATGAGATGCTAATTTTTCTTGTTTGTGGCAAAAATCTGGAGAGCTTGGACTTTTCTGACCTACTTTGCCAACTTTCCAGAATCCTCTCTATCTTCCACTTTTTCCATGTTTATTCATCTTTTTCCAGCCAGTTGGTGATCCTAATGGAGCCTAGGTCACCAAGTAGATATCTCTCTTTTTTATTTTATTTTTTAAAATTATTTAATAGCCTTTTATTTACAGGTTATATATATGGGTAACTTTACAGCATTGACAATTGCCAAACCTCTTGTTCAATTTTTCCCTCTTTCCCCACCCTCCCCAGATGGCAAGATGATCAGTAGATGTTAAATATATTAAAATATAAATTAGATACACAATAAGTATACGTGACCAAACCGTTATTTTGCTGTAGAAAAAGAATCAGACTCTGAAATACTGTACAATTAGCCTGTGAAGGAAATAAAAAATGCAGGTGGGCAAAAATATGGGGATTGGGAATTCAATGTAATGGTTCTTAGTCATCTCCCAGAGTTCTTTCGCTGGGTGTAGCTGGTTCAGTTCATTACTGCTCCATTGGAAATGATTTGGTTGATCTCATTGCTGAGGATGGCCAGGTCCATCAGAACTGGTCATCATATAGTATTGTTGTTGAAGTATATAATGATCTCTTGGCCCTGCTTGTTTCACTCAGCATCAGTTCATGTAAGTCTCTCCAGGCCTTTCTGAAATCTTCTTGTTGGTCATTTCTTACAGAACAATAATATTCCATAATATTCATATACCACAATTTATTCAGTCATTCTCCAACTGATGGGCATCCACTCAGTTTCCAGTTTCTAGCCACTACAAAGAGGGCTGCCACAAACATTCGTACACATACAGGTCCTTTCCCTTCTTTATGATGTCTCTGGGCAATAAGCCCAGTAGTAACACTGCTGAATCAAGGGTATGCACAGTTTGATAACTTTTGAGCATAGTTCCAAACTGCTCTCCAGAATGGTTGGATTCGTTCACAACTCCACCAACAATGCATCAGTGTCCCAGTTTTCTGGCATCCCTCCAACAATCATCATTATTTTTCCTGTCATCTTAGCCAATCTGACAGGTGTGTAGTGGTATCTCAGAGTTGTCTTAATTTGCATTTCTCTGATTAATAGTGATTTGGAACACTCTTTCATATGAGTGGTAATAATTTCAATTTCATCATCTGAAAATTGTCTGTTCATATCCTGTGACCATTTGTCAATTGGAGAATGGCTTGGTTTCTTATAAATTAGAGTCAGTTCTCTATATATTTTGGAAATGAGGCCTTTATCAGAACCTTTAACTGTAAAAATATTTTCCCAGTTTATTGCTTCCCTTCTAATCACCAAGTAGATATCTCAATGGAACTCTGGCATCTGGTGATCTTCATGAAAGTCTAGCTTCAGAATGGTATTCTTTGCAATGAGAGCCCTTTTCCTTCATCGTAGTCCTATAAAACAACTTTTATAATTATTTTTGACAAGGAAATTGTTGTATCTTTTTCTGATTTCTCTGAAACACAAACCTAATAGTGGTTTTGCTAGCTCAGTGTGATTGCCCTTTGGACATAATTCCAAATTGCTCTCCAGAAAAGTTCAAACAGTTCACAGTTCCACCAAAAGGGCATGAGAATCCCAATTTTCCCACATCCCAACAATCATCATTTTTCTTTTCTGTCATATTGGCTAATCTAATAGGTATGAGCTGGTACCTCTGAATTGTTAGAATGAACATTTCTCTAATCAATAATGATTTAGAGCATTTTTTCATGACTAAGAATAACTTTGATTTCTTCATCTGAAAATAGCTTATTCTTATCCTTTGACCATTTTTGCACTGGGGAATGATGGCCTTCTTATAAATTTGACTTAGTTCTCTATATATTTGAGTAATGAGGCTGTTAACAGACATATCTTGTATGAAATTGTTTCCCAGTTTTCTGCTTTCCTCCTAATCAGGGCTGCTTGGTTTTGTTTGTGTATAAACCTTTTCCTAGAGTAGTCTTAAACAGTCCCACATAATTTGATGATTGCCTCTTTATAATGATCCAGTTCTGCCCCTTCTTAGCTTGGCTTACTTTGACTCTGCTCCTTCATATCTATTTCCAAACACCAGGAAATTGTTTTTTTGTTTTTTGAATGCTTCCTTGCTTTCCTATAATTTCTTAAAGTGATGACTAAATCCTTTAAAGTAGTGCTGTTGATTGATTCCAGAAGATATATACAGACCTGGTTCACTTTTGTTTCTGATTGATTGATTCAAACAACTACCCTTGCCTTATAAAGGTATTTACTTGTTTTGCATGAGGTGCAATGATCAGTGAAGCTCCACACTTTCACATAATGATCCTTCCAGTTCTAACAGTCTATTATTTAAAGACCCCTAACCCAGCCTAACCCTCCTTAGGACAGAACTGAATCAATCAGGAACAGGTGAAAGAAATGATAGGAATGAGGTCTGGCAGAAAAGGAGAATATCAGAGATGGACACTGGCCCTGTGACAATCTCATGGTAGAAGATCCAGGGTTGGGCAAGCAGTGTACCCACCTACCTGAGCCCTAAGGATCCAAAAAAAGGTCTGCTCCTTCCCCAACTTCCCCTCTTAATACCTGTCTACTCATAGACACTGTAATAATCTGCTTTCTACTTACACAAAGCATTCAATTCATTTGAATTTTGCCTCAAAAAAAAGAGGTCAGGAACAACATAGACACAGATAGAAATGATAGCTTATGTAGACAGCCCAACCTCTGCTTAAATGTTAGGCAATTTCCTAACCCAGAATATTTCATTTAAAAGAAATTCCTTAATGCTGCAGCAAAAGAAACCATATAGATGGAGACAGGGCATTATATTAGCTCTAGGCTCACTTTTAAAATGAGCTCATGATTGTAAGGTGGTATTAAACTTACTTAAGAGATCACAGAATGTCAGGACTGGGAATTTCCTTAGATCATAGAATGTGAGATCTGAGAGCTCCTAGAGATAAGAGAATGTGAAATGTCTCAGCCAGAAGTGATACTAGAACACAGAACATCAGAGGTTAAGAGGGTCATGTTATCACCAGAGGATGCCAGAAGTGAATGGGACCTTGGAACCCAGAATGTGACTGCTCCTGGAGGACCTTGGACTACATATAGACTGGCCACACTGCAAAAGTCCTCAGTGGAGAGACATATAACACTGGTAGGGTCCTCTAAAAATTGAATATCATTGCTGGAAGTATATGTACCTAAGATTACAGTTTGTGAAAGAAATCTTCCTACTTTGGGCTAGAAACTGAGATCTTCTATTATTAAACTTGCAAAGATGTTTAATCCTTCAAAAGTAATTAAGACCAAACTCTTCTTGCCACCATCTTAACTTGGGCAGAACCTGGGATGTATAGGGTGCTCTTCAGAAATAAATAAATAAATAAGCAAAAGAAAATTTTCCCTTCACATGTAGTATACAAATGAACTTATGTAACTCCAGCAGAACTTACCCACTGTCATTATATTAAGTGGCTGCTACTACCTGATTTAGCTCAATCACTGAAAATTATTGTTGAAATTAATTATTTAATCAGTATAAATATAAAAAGGTCAAACCCTGTGCCAAATAACCCAACCATTAGACCCCAGGATGCTTTCCCTTGGCTTGTTCAAATAGCTGGGAGTGAAATGGGAGCCTCACACCATTTCCAGTGGAAATCTGGATCCAGTCATCCAGCCCATCTTGGTGGAAGAGACTCTCTCTGGAGGCAAAATTTAGTGTCCTGTAAGGAAGCAGCAGCTAGTTTTAATCACTGGTTGCCACGGTGACTGGTCATTGCCAAGGATACCTGGAATCTGAGCTGCTGGCACTTAGGCTTTCTTCTTTTCAGGTCTCCATTATGATTTCTAGGCTAGGAGCAGGGGAAGGCTTCTTCTCAGCTTTGTTCTGGACTGCCAGCTGGAAGCAGAACTAAATCATGAGGGAGTACACAATATCAGGAAATAACCACAAATGTACAGACAGACACGGTAGGTAATATATATAGATAGACAGAGAACAAAACAAAGAGGGACCTAGAAATGCAGAGACAGAGACAGAGCAAGGGGCAGAGAAAGAGAAATAAAGATGCCGACTGCAGAAGACTATGACTAAGGATAAGGAAAGCTGCTGTTTCGATGAGACATGGATCAGGGAAGGGAACAAACATCATCCCAGGCACTCCTGTGACCTCCCTGATCTCCTCTCAACCAGGGGAAAAGAACCTAAGACCCAGTAAGGTTAAGGTGTTGCCCAGGGTCACACAGGTCCTAAGCCTCAGAGACAGCATTTGAACCCAGGGCTTCTGCTCCATGGCAGCAAAAGTTCTTTCCAGAACACAATTCTGCCTCCCAAAGAAGCTTTTGACACCAAACTATGCTTTCTTCAGGGAACATCAGAATTTGGCTTTTAATTCTCTACAAGGAAAGAGGAAAGAACCTTAACCTTGGATGAGAATTGAGGAGGAAAGCCTCATCTGAGTAGTGGGAGGGAGAATCTATTGGACTGAGAATGGAGAAATTGTGGAAGAATTAAATAACCAGCATAAAAATTACAAAAAAAAATTATAATAGGCTTTAAATGTCAAACAGAAGATTTTTCTGTTCTGTCATACACACACACATACATACATTTTTGTTTTCAACATTTACCTTTACAATATTTTTTTCCATTTTTCTCCCTCCCTACATCCTCATGCATCATTCCAAAGTGACTAACAATCTAATATAGATTTTACATGTCCAATCACATTAAAACTGTTTCCACATTAGTCATGTAGTGAAAGAAGAATCAGAACAAATGGGAAACATGCAAGAAATGTAAAACAACAACAAAAAAGTGAAAATACTATGCTTTCATCTGGATTCAGACTCCATAGTTCTTGCTCTGGATATAAATAACATTTTCCATCATGAGTTTTTTGAAACTGTCTAAAATCATTGTATTGTGAAGTGCAAAGTCTATCGAAGTTGACCATCTGCAAAATGTTGTTATTACTGTTCTGCTCATCTCACTTAGCACCAGTTCATCTAAGTTTCTTCAGATTTTTCTGATATCACCTGCTCATCATTTCTTATAAAAAATAGCGTTTCATATTTCTATATCACATTTTGTTCAGCCTTTCCCCAATTAATGGGTATTTCCTCAGTTTCCAATTCTTTGTCACCACAAAAAGAGCTGCTACAAACACTTTTATACGTCCTTCTGGTGAGAAATAACTCCATTGGACCTTGGAGGGGTGAAGTAAAAAGTCTTTACACAACTGCAGAAAGGGGTGACTACAGTATAATCACAATTACAGAAGCAAGGGTAAGCCTTTTTATACCGGTCCTAGCCACCAAGTCTCTCCTCTGTTTCCCCATTGACAAAGTACTATAGAGTGCACAACTTCCCAGTTTACTTATTACATATTTGCCTTTTGTTATGTCTACCTTATATTACATGCATCTCTTGACTATTAAAATAGCTCCTTATTCTTCCCTGGAGAAGTAAATGTTCATGAGCTTACTAACCATAAGCATTTCAGGCAAGTCTTAATCTTTGCCCTAATTAGCTGACGACTAGCCCCAAAGAACGATAGAACTGGAAAATAGAGCAGCAGAAACTCACCATTGACAAACCATTATACCAAAATAAAATCGAAATGGACTCATGATCTTGATATAAAAGGTAATACCATAAGCAAATTAAGAATGCAAGTAATAGTTTACTTGTCATATCTATGGATAAAAGACGAATTTATGATCAAAGAGGATATAGAGAACATTATGAAATTCAAAATGGATTATTTTGAGTATATTGAATTTTACATAAATCAAACCATTTCAACCCAAGATTAGAATAAAGGCAGAAAGCTAGGAAAGAAGAAAACTACCATCAGGAAGGAGATATCTGTGGAAAGCTATCCTCATAGCACTCAGTGGCATCCTCCTATTTCCAGTCTATATTATTCTAGATTATTGTGTATTGCTTACTTTCTGTTTCCTTATTCTTTGTATCTGTAATAATCTAGATTGTGAACCTGCCCTCAAGGCACTGGGATTGGAGGCCAGTGGTGGGTGAGGCATCTCTGAGTTAAAGATATAAAATCTGGTATTCTCCTTTTGTAATTTGTATCTCCTTGTCTGACTGATTGTTGGGAGGAAATGCCCTTTCTCACAAGATCATAATAAAATTCCTTTCTGTTTCTACTTTGAGAAATTTCCTTGATTTGTTTGAGTCTTTGTCCCACACATATTTATGTACACATATATAGATATATACATATATACACACACTCACACACATATCCTACATACATACATGTCTTTCTTATCCCTGCTGACTTATTAAATTCTGGCTCATAACTAACTTACTAATAGTTAGCCTCTCTTCACCAGTGAAGTGCCCAGGCAAGAGAAAAACAGGGCAGCCAAAATCATGAAAATTTAAGAGTTTATTGCTAGCCAGCGACTGAGCCCCAACAGCAACACTGGAGAGGCCAGCAATGAGGGTCTCAGGGCCAAGTATTTATAGAAAGAAGAAACATCAAAATGTTTCTCGATACATTTGTCATAATAAAGGAATTTCTATTCTAAATAGGAGGCAAAAGTTATCACTCTAAGGGGTTATTCCCAGACAGCAATAAGGCGCATTTCTTTAAGCTTATCAGGTTGTCAAGGTCTCAGGACTCTCAGGACAGTACATCTGGGGTGTAAAATACCATCTGCATTAGGGAGTGAAGAACTAGAATAACTTCTACCTACAAAGATTCAAGATTATGTTTCTCACCGTCCCTTTTGGGTGCTTTTCCACTTCACACCCCCTTTCTTGAGACTGTCAGAGACTGGACTCATCAGAGGCCAGGGAGAGTAAGTGACCCTGGAGACAAACAACTTAACAGCCTGGATCCTCCTCCTGACATATGTGGCTAAACAATCAAACGAGGGGCCATCAGTAGCTTCAGCAGAAATAGGGTAAGGGGCCTATCAGGGGGTCACAAGGGAGGTTACCAGGGAGCAATTGAAAAGTGACTGGGACCAAGGCATTGATTGCCATTGAGACATCTCCTGGTCCTTGATCCGCCATCTGACTGCAGAGAGGGACTCTCCTATTACCCCAGAGTCGTTAGCATAGAAACAGGAGCTGCCCCGGGGCCATATGGGCCCCTCCTTGCTTAAGGTAGAGCAGGTTTGGCCCTGGTGATTCTGTGGGACACCTCTGCCGGAAGTTCAGGGAGTTCTCCAGGAAGGAGAGGGATTGCCCAGGCCCTTTAGACCTGGCCCACCTGGGAACCCAGAGCTGGCTGTCCCCCAGATCAGGGCAGGGGTCCCCACAGCCTGGAGCCTGCTATTTCCAATCCCACTGGGAGGGAAACTAGAGTAGGAGCAGCCCTGCTGCCTGATCTAACAGACCGAGTGTGCTTCAGCCCTTCCTCAGAGTAAGAGAGACCCGAAGGAGCCTGTGCACAAACAGGCAAAGCTTGGGGATTCCTCCAAGGTCAAAGCACTGATACAAGGGGTTAGTCCCATGGTGCACACAAAATAGGAACCTGTGGGGCCGTAGTAGGGAGTTTATGGTGTCTTTGTGTGGGGACCTTGGTAACCACTACACACACAGAGCTTTCTGTATGGGGGAGGAGGGGTCCAGATCAGAGCCCTCCGACTTGATGCACGTGCCCCTCCTTCCCCAAAGTTACCCTGGGAACGTAGGAGCGCATCTGGGGGCAGATCCACAGCTGAGAGTGAAAGACTCAGGATGGGTGGCCTCTGTCCCCAGGGGAACCTATGCCCACAAAGTGGGGGGAAGGTCCAGGCAGAGCCAGCTGCTTGTGGCGAGGGTAGGGCTGGTCAGCTGCTGGGCTCCATCCATGGGTGACATACAGGTCCCATAGGGAGACAGCCGTCCTCGGGGAGTGGAGGCTGAGGGGTGTATCAGGGCCTGTGGGCCTGGTTTCCCTCGGGAGGTGTGAAGACCGTGTATTTTTAAATCAGCAGGAGTCAGGAGTTCAGGTTAGGGAAAATCGTCAGTCTTTATTCTCAGTGAAGAAGAAGGATCAGAGGTGGAAGATAATCGAGCGATAGCAATGTGTGCAGCTGAGTCAAGAAGCTAGCCTGACCAGCAGCCACACAACCAGCAGCTCGAGTCTGGAACTCAGCCCAATCTCTCCCAGCTTGTCTTCTTCCTCTCTGCCTCCACCCACCAAAATCGTCATTTACTGTACAAAACATCAGGACTTGCACAGAGAGTGGGCAGGGACCATTCTTTATCCAATCATGTATATTAATAGAGTATAGCCCAATTACTATTTAGCCTCATGTACTTGGGACCTCAGTGCATCAACTCAAACCTCAGCCCATTACAGGGAGGCTCCTTCTCTGGACTGTGAGCAGGTCTCCCCAATCTCTTCCTGCCACAAACAACCTGACCCCCCAGGGCCTCCCTGAGAGCTGGCAGAGGCCCAGATAGAACCATGGCTGCCTGTAAGTCTCATCCCTGGTCTCCACATCCCCCAGTAGTTCTCATTAGGGTCCGCACATATTTATGGGGAATAGTGGCCAGGCTTCCCAACGGTTGCAGGGGGAGCCCAGAGAGGGTCAGGCCAAAAGGGATGAGACAGGAAAGCACCATCTTCCTGGGTCGGGTCCTGCAGGTGCCTCAGGAGCAGGGCAAGGCCTCCCATGTGAGCGATGGCTCCTGAGCCTTGTGGTCGGCCACCTTCCTGCTGAGTGTGTAATGCCAGAGAAACTGAGGCAGGAGAGAGATTAGAGAGTTGTCAATATTTTATTAATTGAGAGCATAATTGACTGGACAGGACTCTCTTCTCAAATTATCCTGTCAGATAAAGAATACTGGGACCAAGGGATCCATAGTTGGTCCCAGGGCTGGGGAGACTGTCATCTCAAAGAATCCAGCCTCCAGCCCTGAATAGGAGAAACCCAATTTCTTAAATACCCTCTAGAAACAAAGAAGATAAAAAGGGCATGAAAGCCCCTGTTAGGATAGGGGAGGCCACAAATCCCAAAAGCCCAGAGACAGGCTGTCTGAATACCCAGAGATAAAGATGTCAGTGAGGTATCTTGGAATATTTTAGAGGGATATTGTAAATTCTTGAGGACAGGGAAGAGTCAGGAGGTCTGCTCTCTTGTTTATCTTGCTAACAATTTATAACCTTAGGGTAAACGGTTCCCAGTCTTAATGGACCAGAGTGGGTTTTATGGCTAAGGAATTGAGACAAAGGAAACTAGTGCAGGGAAACCAAGTCAGAACAGTTAAAGAGAACTGTGGCATAACAAGGGATCGGACCGCTGCCTGGGGGTCCTGGAGAGCCTGTAGGGCCTTGAAAAGGGAACAATTAGCAGCATCCTAAGAGCCGCCCTGCCCCAAGTGGGGAAGGATGGGGGTGGGCACCACATAGGCTACTACCCAGGTCTAGACAGCTCCCCATGGAGCTCAGAAATGTGCTCCTTAAGTGCCCTGTTCATGCTTCTACCCAACCCAAACCCTCTTAGGCACAGTGCAGGGCCCTGGGACCTGAGGCCTGGGCCAAGGACTGAACAACATCAGAAACAGAGGCCGGGCCTTTGTCAGACCGGAGGGAGAAGGGAGTCCGAACTGGGGATAATCTCAGTCACAAGGTTGTTGGCTATGACCAAAATGGATTCAGATTTTACAGGAAAGGCTTTGGGCCAGCCTGAGAAGTTGTCAACATAAAGAGAAAGAAAACACTGTCCTTGAACCTGAACTTCCATGTTTGTGAACTCAACTTCCCAGTGTTCCCTGGGTGAGAGCCTCTGGGGTGCAGGGCAGGACAGTGGGGCAATGAGCAGGATTTACCTTGGCACAGGTCAGGCATGGGTGGGCAGCAATTCCAGTGAGGGATTCTATCCCAGGCAAAGAAAAGAACCGGGAAAGCGGATCATACAAGTGAGTCCCCCAAGTGAGTTAGAGAGGGCAGTTCTGAAACAAAGAATAGCACAAGGCTTTGGGAAGAAGTACACGGACTTCCGCAGGGCGCCACCATCTTGAGGCCCGTAGGAGGGTCGGCTGTCCATAGGTTTCGTTGAACTGCCCCTTATCTGGAGTTGGCACATGTACAAGTAACTAGCCCTAAGTGATATCAGTCCTAATGAACAGAAGGGGAGCTTGCAAACAGTGAAACTGAGGCAGAACAATTCAGGGAAACTGGGACCAGACCATTTAGGGAACTGTGGCACAACAGTTCAAATCATTGAATCATCTCCCTAGATACCTGGAATGTCCCAGAACCATAATTTTGACCACTCCAATGTGAGGCAAATAAATCAAAACAAAACTAGAAAATGCAAGGACTGATGGTAAGGACAAGTCTCTTCCTGACCACCCCAGAGTTATCAGCAGTACAAAGGCCCTCATCTCAGCCAGAGAATCCAGTTTGAGATGGACGGTTCACTGTGTTAGGTCTGCAGTCATTTGTGTACTTACCTCAGCTTCTGCTTATATAGGGAGCAGCAGAGCTCGAGACAGTCGTGCTGCCTACTCAGAGGGCCCCCCACTCCAGGGGAGAAGGGTGAGGCCTGGAGCAGCTCCACCTGTCCCCGCCCAGAGGGACAGACAAGGCTGCTACTAGGATACAGGTTCTTGAGCAGAGCTATGAGAGTATGCACAGTTAAACCCTCAAGGCAGGCAAACCCCAAACTTTAGAGGCCTGAAATGTCCTTTGAGAAGCCTGAGATACGTTAAGAAGCTGGGGTTACAGGACTGAGACTGCCAAGTCCCAAGGTGCCTCATTTCTGGTTGTTTCAAAAATGCCAAACACTGAGTCTGCCAGGGCAACTGCAACAGAATAAGGGGTTTCAAAGTTAAAGCACAAAATAACCATCTCACATATAAAGTTCCTATATACCTATAATAGCAATAGTTACACAATTTAACAATTTCCATCCCAAATCTTAAACACACAGTAATACAGTTGTAATTTTAATAATAATTCATCAACCACTTTTCCCGCATCCCCATATCAGTCCAAATTACACCAGGAGCATGGGTGATGGTCTCAATCTAAGCTGCTTCAGGCAGGAAATGGGTGAAAACTTTCAATCCTCGAAGGGGTGGGTGTGGCATTCTGACAGCTACCAAAGCTTCAGATGGGCCAATCCATGTCTCAGAAGACGTTCAATAGTCTGTGATTTGACCAAGATCTAGAACAACAACAACAACAAAAACAAATCTAACCAGGTTAGAACAGTCTGAGATAGAAAGACTTGATTCACCAGACTGCTGCCAAATGTGAAGAGCCAGCAGCTGAGTATGCTTCACAAGGCAGGCAAATGGCTGTCAGCTATAGTCCCAATAAAAACAAAACAGCAGTCAGATTTCACAGATCATTGTTAATTGTCCTCTTATCATTTAGAAACATTTTAAAAACAAAACACAAATATCCAGGAGCAGACAGATGACCAGGCTAAATACTTATTTGCCTAATCATTTAGGATATAATGATTACATATAATCAGATTGGAAACAACAAGGTATGACATAATTGAATTGCATTAACAAATTCTATTGACCATTGGCTCCTATTACACACAGGAGGAGAAAAAATGCAGAAATATGACTATAATATAATATAAAAATTGATTCTTCAGCACATACAGGAAACAGGAAAAGTAGCCTTAAGCCAGTGATAACCCCAGGTAATTGTCCCACTAACCATCAGAGGATGGAGCTTAAAAACTTCCTATAAATATTAATTACAAGCCCAACAAATTTTACCTCCAATAACAAATTCCATTGAACAAAGTTTCAGATAAATCACAAACAGGCATTTACCATGACTGTGAAATTTGTCCCAGTAAATTCACAACTCATATTTCATATCTAAGTAGGCAGTTTTATAAGTTGAACATTATACAAATCATGTTGCTTTAAGATACCCAATACATAGAAAAAATTCCAAATTACATATTGCCCATAATAGAAACATTTTCAAAAGGACAAAGAAAAAACTATTATTTTCAGAAGCCCTTTAAATGATGGGCATACAGAAACTGAAACTGAGTGGATGCCCATCAATTAGAGAGTGGCTGAATAAATTGTGGTATATGAATATTATGGAATATTATTGTTCTGTAAGAAATGACCAACAGGATGATTTCAGAAAGGCCTGGGGAGACTTACACGAACTGATGCTGAGTGAAATGAGCAGGACCAGGAGATCAATATGTACTTCAACAACAATACTATATGATGATCAATTCTGATGGACCTGGCCATCTTCAGCAATAAGATGAACCAAATCAGTTCCAATGGAGCAGGCATGAACTGAACCAGCTACACCAGGGAAAGAACTCTGGGTGATGACTAAAACCATTACATTGAATTCCTCAATCCCTATATTTATGCCCGCCTGCATTTTTGATTTCCTTCACAGGCTAATTGTACAATATTTCAGGGTCTGATTCTTTTTGTACAGCAAAATAACGGTTTGGTCATGTATACTTATTGTGTATCTAATTTAATATATTTAACATCTACTGGTTATCCTGCCATCTGGGGAGGGGTGGGAGGAAGGAGGGAAAAATTGGAACAAGAGGTTTGGCAATTGTCAATGCTGTAAAGTTACCCATACATATAACCTGTAAATAAAAGACTATTAAAATTAAAAAAAAATAATGGGCATAATCTCAGGATACAATCAATACAATCAATTAAAATATACAGAATATCCTAATACCATATAAAAGAATCTGAAAGATTCTTTAAAATATCAATTAAACTTTTAAAAACAACTTTACCAAATTACAGATCACATTTATGACTATAATCCTTAACCAAAGAAATCATTATGTATCTAAAATAAAAACCCAAAACAAATGTAGGTTGTCTCTTTAAAATTACGGTTACTCATGTCAGCCGGCTGCAACTTGATAAAAAAAGGCTGGAACACAGTGGGGGAGGAAGGAGAGGGAAAGGAAGGTGAGCTAAATCTGCACAAAAGATTCCCTTCTGTTCCCACTCAAGCTTCCCCACACAGAAATCCTTCCATTAAAACCCTTCCTTTTTCTCTTCCTACTTAACTCTTCTCTTTCCATCAGCTACATACTTTAAAAAAATTTTAACAACCCTTCTACTAGATGCTCCATTGCTAAAGTACCAGAAGCAGTGGGGGGGAGGGAGCAGTGTGAGTTGAATCTACCTTTGAAGACAAAAAATCCTCTCCCATTTCTCTTACCCCCACCTCTTCTCTTTTCTTACTCCTAAAACCCTTCAAACCTACAATTGCTCCTACAAATCAATCTTTCATAAATCACCATCACCCTCCTCTCCTTTTCCCTTCAGAAGTTTTAAGATTCACAACACAGCAAATAGCTAAATAACTCCATAAAACCCACATGTCCAGCAAACATAACCTATAATGTTAACAAATTACCTGATATTTCAGAAGCAAACAAAATAGGTTTTTTAAGAGTTTTTCTTCTTCTGCCTGAGTGTTTTAAGGCCACTAGCATAAACTTCTTTTTCCCAGGTGGTGTCAAGCAGATAAGTTTTTATTGCTGTTACTCCTCTCTAACAGGCTTTGGAAACCTGCTCTTCAGGAAAAACTTCCCCATTAGTTTAAAATAGTCAAGCTTTTTTGTTCTTTTACTTACAAATTAGTACAACAGGTTAAAAGTTTAAAATCACATTTTTTATACCAAGCATAGTTACAATATTGAAATAACCAATTTCCAAATTTCTTAACCATTGTTCTTAAAACTTAACAAGAGCTCTTTAAATCAACACAACAGACAGACAAGTCACAAACACAGAACAAAAATCACACAGATATAGACTACACAATTACAACATTAAACAAAACATTTAACACATACAGACTAGGGGCTATTCAGAAACTTTAGACTAGCCCTGAGCGAAGTTTTGCAGCTCGAGAGCCTCCCTCCCAGAATCCAAACGGAGGTTTTTAGGCTTCTGAGCCCAGTTTGAGTGCATTTCTCTGCCTTCACAGAGAATGCCCAGAGAACTCAGATAGTGCCGAAAGGCACTCAGAGCCAGAGTTCTGCCACAGGCACACAGAACCAGATAGTCACAAGTACCCTTAAACACAAAGAGACAGTCGACAAACAATTCTGGAACAGCCAGGGCGCTCTGACAGTGTCCTGTGGAGTCCGGTAGGCATTACTATTGCTGCGTCCAGTGTAATACCTACTATCCCAGAGTGCTCACCCAGAACTGAACCGGTTCCCAGAATGCTCGAAGCCAATTGAGTCAAATTTATGTCTCCTTTACGGTCCACAAAGGTGGATTACCAAGGTTCAAGGCTGAGGAACATCTCTCATTGGCCACCCCTGGAGATGGTAACCCCTTTGCCCTCCAGGGAAAGGGACTGGCTGTCGAACAGAGCCAAAGACTATCTTGCTGGGGAGCTCCAAATGAAGTGCCCAAGCAACAGAAAACACAGGTCAGCCAAAATAATTAAGGTTTAAGAGCGTTTATTACTGGCCACAACTGATCCCCAACACCAAGATGGCAGGGGTCAGTAATGAGTGTCTCAAGGCCATATATTTATAGAAAGAGAGAGAGACTTGAAGGAATATTTCCTATTCCTGAATAAGTTCACTTTGTTCTTTTAGTTGACTTCTCAAGGAAAGTTCACTTTGATTTCTCAAGGAATGTATCATGTATGCGTTGGCTGCTTATCTATGTTGCAGGAACTAGTCCCTCCTGAAACTCAAGGACAGTACTTGGAAGAAATGGCTAATCTCCCATGTATGTCATTTAATTACAATCTTGCAGCCCCTCATGGTTATCTCCTTGATGAGCTAACACATCTGTATTTCCATGGTCAATGGCAAGGAGGTGGGCCGAAGCTCAAAGCCCTGGTCTATCCGTAGTCCAAATGCCTGGCCCAAAGCCTTCTTTGTCAACCCCATAAAAGCCTCTGCCCTGAAATGGCTCATTGAGTCTCATCCATGGAGAGGACACTCTGCCTTGGAACAGTTCCTAGTTTGGGACTCATATGCTGAACATGGGACTCCCCAGCCACAGTGAATCAGAGTCGGTGCTCCCCGAATTGGTGATGTTTTCTCTCTCTGTTTCTTCTATCCTGATTATTATATTAATAATTGTAGTGTGTTTAGTTATTATCCTTATATGCTACTTTTGTTATTGCAAAGGTCTATTTTTTGCTGCTTTTAGTAATTATTATTAAAGTTCTTTTATATTTGGCTTCTAAAACTCATGTGTCATTTGTGATAGCTAATTCAAACGTTAAAATCTCACAACAGACATCAAAATGTTTCTTGATACATTTGTCATAATAAAAGGAATTTCTATTCTAAACAGGAGGCAAAAGTTATCACTCTAAGGGTGTCATTCCACACAGCAATAAGACAGTATTTCTTTAAATTTATCAAGTTGTCAAGGTCTTAGGTTTTTCAGGACAGCACATCTTGGGATATAAAATGCCATCTGCATTAGGGAGTGAAGAACTAGTAACAAACTTATAACTACAAAATTCGAGATTATGTTTCTCACGATCCCATTTGGGGTGCTTTCTCACTTCACCAGGAATCCCTCTTTTGTTTTCTTCTCTCACCCTTTGTTTCTCCATCCACTTATCCCTCCTCCCTTATTTCTTTATAGATTTTGGAGGGTGCTATACCCTTTATGGTATGTATGTAGTGTTGCCTATTAAACCCATTGCTGATGTGAGTAAGTTTTCACAACTACAAGCCCTTCTCCCCTGTAATGCCTTTGTGTCTATTCTTCCTCTGCACCTCATTTATATAACATGATTACTATTTTATCTTTACTCTGCCAATCACTCTTTGGAACTACCCAATTGTTGATGTAAATCTTAAATATAAAGTATACATTTCCCATGTTAAAAAAAAAAAAAAAAACTTAAATTGTCCATGTTGAGTTCCTTAAATTGTTCTTTGAGAACACTAGGAAATGAATATAAACTGCTTGCATTTTTGTTCTTCTTCCCAGGTTATTTATACCTTCTAAATCCAATTCTCCCTGAGCAAAAAGAAAACTGTTCGGTTCTGCACACATAGATTGTATCCAAGATCTACTGTAACCTATCTACATGTATAGGACTGCTTGCCCTCTTGGGGAGAGGGTGGAGGGAGGGAGGGAAAAATCGGAACAGAAGTGAGTGCAAGGGATAATGTTGTAAAAAATTACCCTGGCATGGGTTCTGTCAATAAAAAGTTATTTAATAAAAAAAAATTAAAAAAATAAATAGATATTGAAACCATAAAAAAATAAATAAATAAAGTAAAATTGTTCTTTGATACTGGCTCTTATATGTTAATTTTTTGGTAAGTTCAGATTTAGTTGCTAAAAGTCATGAAAATCTGCCAAATTTGTTGAATGTCCATTTTCTTGTCATTCAAAATTAGATAGTTTTGCTGGAGATGATATTTTTAGCCACAGGCCCTACTACTTTAGTTTGTGTGTAGATATCATTCCAAGACCTGTGGTCTTTTATTGTAGCTACTGATAAGTTTTGTATAATTCTAATTGTAGCTCCCTTATATTTCAATAGTTTTCCTTGTTTCTTGCAAAATTTTTACTGATCTAGTGGTTTAGAAATTTGGCAAAAATATCCTATGTGTTTTCACAAAGGATCTCTTTGAGGTGGTGACAGGTTGCTTTTTCTATTTCTACTTTCCCTTCATGTTCTATCACTTCAGGATAATATTCTAGGATTATTTCCTGCATTATTATGTCAAGGTTTTCTTTTTGGTCATACATTTCTGATAGTCAATTATTCTTATATTTTCTCTTCTTGATTGTTGTTTTTCTTATGAGATTTTTCACATTCTGTTCTATTTTCTCATTCTTTATAATCTATTTTGTTATTTCTTGGTCTCTTATATCTTTACTGGCTTCCCTTGCCTGATTCTAATTGTCAAAGAGATCCTCATCTTTGAGACTCTGTACATTCTTTTCTAATTGGTTAACTTTTTTTCATAATCTCCTTTTTTGGATGGTTTTAATTTTTCTTAGTTATTCCTCAATATCTCTCATTTGATTTTTGAATACTTTTTGGGTTCTCCTATAAATTCTCTCTGGGCAGGAAGTCATTTTACGTTACTCCTTGGGGTAGAAGCTTTTTTTTTTTCTTTACTAAATTGTCATCCTCTGAAAATAAATCCCAGTCTTCCTTGTTCCCATAATATGCTTCAGTAATGGGGTTCTTTCTTCTTTGATGGGTCATTTTTGTAAGACTCATTTTATTTGCCTTTTCCTTTTTTGCTGAAGCAATTGGGATTAAGTGACTTGCCCAGAGTCACACAACTAGGAAGTGTTAAGTGTCTGAGACCAGATTTGGACTCAGGTCCTCCTGACTTCAGGGCTAGTACTCTATCCAATGTGCCACCTAGCTGCCCCTGGTTCATTTTTAAAAAAATAAAAATAAGATCTTCAACCATGGGATGGGGAGATGAGGCACTTAAGGCATTCCCTTTAGCTCTCCACTTTGACCAGGAACCCCAAACCAAGAGCTCCACTCTCCTGCAAGTACCCACAGCCAGCAGTGCCTCTGCTGTGCTGTTTCTTACTACCAGATGCTGGTTCCTTCTTGCAAAGGGCCATGTCTCATCAGCACAGCTTGACCTGACATTCCCAATTGGCCAGGGTTTACTCTCTTTTTCAGATTCAAATCCTCACTCGACAAACAGTCAGGGGAGTTGATGGTCTCTCTGGTTCCTGCTGAGAGTCTACCCACAACCAGATAGCCTGCGAAATCACCATTTGTGGTTTCTGCAGAGCTAGTCAAGAGGTGCTTGCATTTCAGACAGGTTAGTCTTGGCCTGGGGTCTTTCTTCAATATAAGTTGAAAGGCAAAACTCATTTACTTGGAGTTTAATAATAGTTGATAAATTTAGCTCTAACTAAGCAATGAATTTGGTTAAATTGTTGAGTTGAGGCTATTTGTATTAATCATTTTAGCAGGAAAATGTTCAATTGAGTTTACTTCTATAACATTTACTAAATAATTTTCTATCCAAAAGACAGGTTTAAAACCACAAATTACCTACAAAGACTTCAAGGTATGGGTGTGAAGATGATTCTTTTCCTGTTTACTATAGAACACCTTTCAGCACTTGGTCATCATATAATATGATCAAGGAGAGAGATGATAGTCAACATTGGCTAGAAATACTGTGTCCTCTTGAAAGAGTTAACAAAGCACCTGTAGTAAATCATGTGACTAGCTGTTCCAAAAGAGCAATTAATTTGCACATATTGTAGAAGGCTCTCACTTCTAGAGACCATTCTCTATAAATAAAGGGAATATTTTAAGAAGTCTTTGTTACATGGAGAAATTGAAAAATAACTGGATGGTACTATCTTCCAATCATTGAATTGACCTAAATTTGCTGTTTTATCCTATAATAGAACTGTTCTATTTCTCCTTCATTCTGAAGTGTGATTTAATGCTAAGCCATACTTAAAAATTTTTCATTTTTTCTATTAAAACTTATTTTTAAAAAATCAAACAAAATGAGCCAAGGATTTAGTAATAAACAAGTCTATATCTTTACAGTCTGTTGTAATTATGATAAAAATTTTCAATGTTTCCCTTGACACACAACCCACTGAGTTTCCTTATATCTGTAAATAGAACATGGCTTCTGTTAAAGGATAAATAGTGTCCTCATGTTCTTATGAAGCATCACCTGGGCAATACTATTTCTGAGATGCTTTTTCAAATGACAAGATCCATCTTCAGCAGTTCACTAAATATGGAAATTCCTACATTTTAATCTTGTATCAACTGTTACAGTACTGCCATGTGGCAGTCACTGAAAAACTATTTTATCTCTTTTTCTTAAAATGTTAATAAGCTAAAGGATGAAAATGAGTGACACAGTGATGGCTGCCTCCGTCCCATAGAGTTTGGACGGGCCATGTTTTTCTCCATCAAAATCTTAGTGTTGACTTCACACATAGTTGCAGCTAATCAGTACTGAAAAAATTTAAGTGACCTTGTCTCCCCTTTCACAAGTAGTATTATTTTTCTATATCTTAAAATTAAGACTAAACTCTTCCTTCTACCATCTGACCTTGGGCAGAACCTGGGGTTTGTACAAAACAAATGTAGCCTATCTAACTCTGGAGGGATGACTGAACAAAAGACATTTTCCTCCTGTCACATGTCATAAATGAACTTATGTTAATCACAGTTTGACCCATGTCATTATATAAGAGACTGATGCTTGTTGGTTTGCTTCAATCATTGCAAATTATTGCTGAGGGTGAATCAGTTAATCGATGTAAAAGTAAAAAGATAAACAGGCATTGAATACCCCAGTGCCAAAAAGTCTAACTACGGGGTCCCAGGATGCTTGTCCTTGGCTTTTCTGAAGAGAACCTCACCTTTTCCAGTGGAAATCCAGATCAAATCAGCCATCCCACCTTTGGTGGACTATAATCACTCTAGAGGCAAAATAATTCTAATCTAATGTGGTTGCCTTGGTGACTGGTTTTGCCAAGGATAACTGGAATCCTCAGTTGCAGATACTCAACTACTTCTTTATTAGACCTTCATTATGATCCCTGTGTGGGAGGAGGAGAGGACTTCTTTCCAGCTCTGTCATGGACTGCCTGCTGGGAGCAGATCTAAATCACTAGGGGCTACAAAACTTTAGGAGATACCCACATGTGTGCTCTCAGTCACATTATATATATATATATATATATATATATATATATATATATATATATATATGACTGACCTAGAGATGCAGATACAGATATCCAGGAAGAATCAGAGATAGAAAAAGAGAATTATAGATGCTGACTGCAGAATAGTACCCACAAGTAGACCTATAAAGAAAGTAGCCATGGAACATGCATCAGAGAAGGGAACACCCAACATCCCAGGCACTCTGGTGACCTCACTGGTCGCCTCCCAGTCAAGGGAGAAAAATTGAAGTCCTACTAGGTTAAGTGGTTGCTCAGGGTCACACAGCTACTAAGCATCAGAGGCAGCATTTGAACCCAAATCATCTGACTTCATGACAGCCAGTTCTTTCCAGAATACAGTTCTGCTTCCCAAAACAGCTTTTGTCACCATACCATGATTTCCCCAGGGGACATCAGAATTTGACTTTAAGTCTCCAAAAGAAAGGGTAAAAGAACCTGAAGCTGCCATGTGAGTAATCAGATTTTAAAAAATAGCAAAGCAGGAAATGATTTTAAAAATGCAAAAGTACAAAGAATTTGTGTTTGATCACAGTGCCTGGCTTCTAAACAGCAGGAACTTAATAAATGTTTGTTGGATTGCCTGTGCTCTTTAGAGTTAAAAAATTATTCTTCCTTCTGCCCAGGTCTTGCCTACCTTCCCATGGTGCACCTTTAGTTTCAGGTGTTTTATCCAGCCAGCAGAATCCATCTCTTGCCATCTGTTGGTGCCCCTTCCATGTTATTACACTGCCATATCCAGTCCTCTTGATCTATATCTTGCTATGGATCCATATAACTTTGGAGGAAAAGTGAAGCAGGTGACCTTGCACAGTCCTTCCTCACTTAAATCCAATTCACTTGGTTATGGTATCACCTCCTAATATCATTGTTCCTTTAAGAACAAAGTAGAAAAACAATAATTATTCTGCTTAGGTCTCCATGTTGGCAAGATGATGCTTGGAAAGTAGCTCACTGATGGGACTTTAGCTCGTTAAGTGGATTTGTTCATTTCAATTTTTCTTGTATATGACTTGTCTGTCCTTCAGCTGCTTCTATATTGCCTCCCCTAGTAGACTGTGAGGTCCTTGAGAAGATGGAGTTTATTTGTTTTTTTCTATTTCCTCTCAAATATGGAATTAAAAGCACTAAGCCCTTATAAATGTTTCTTGAATGAATAACAGACACCACAGTTTACCTTATCCTCAGATGGTATGAATTTTGACCTCTTGACCATTCTGCTCAACTTTTGTGAGTACTCCCAGCTTATTAATGTCTCCCTTACTGCAAAACCCTTTATTACACAACTACCTTAGTTGACTCCCCATTCTACAATGGTACTAGAAGGTGCAGCTGCTTTTATACTCAGGGTATAGCACTAGTAGAGGAACCCTCCCTTCTGTGTTTCCACTTATAAGGCAGTAGCCTTCCTTTCCTAGTAAAAGCAAATGATACAGAAAGAACATTAGCTAGAAAGCATTTACTCCAAAGGTATGGATCTGCACAAAATGCCAAAACATGGATTTGTGCAAAAACTTTTTTCATTTAATGTAATCAAAATTACCCATTTTACATCTCATAATGGTTTTTATCTCTTGTAGGTCCTAAATTCTTCCCTTCTCCATAGATCTGAGAGGTAAACTTCCATGCTCTTCTAATTTGTTTATGATATTAATCTTTATATCTAAATTATGTACCCATTTTGACTTTCACCTATACAGGGTGAAATAATCTCATCCAGATTATCTCCTTTATTTTCTGCTCTGGGGGGGCTCTTCCCTTTTGTGGAGCCCAAGACACCCCTCCTTCAACTTCCCCCTTCCCTTGTGTGTCCTCCCCTTCCGGCTCTCTGGTGACATTGATGAGATTAGATTCAGGGAACCAAAATGATGAGATTAGGGTTTCTGGTGGTCAGGGAGTTAAATGACGAGGTTAGTGACAGGTTCAGGGTTCAGGGAAATAAATGAAGAGGTTTGGCTCCCTAGATTCTCCTAAAATTTGGCACAGGGTGGGGGTTGTGGGAACCCCTTTCTGGCTGGACAGAGGTCCTTTGTAAAGGAATTTACGAACCCAAAAGCTAGACTGGAAAAGTTTATTATTGGCATTGTGAAGTCAGCCTTTGCTATGCATGAATAGAAAGGCTTAATTCCTTAGTGGCAAAGTCCCGGCAGGGAAGGTTTCTAATAGAAAGATCCTGAGAGAGAGGCATAAAGTCTTGTTAGGGAAACAGGTGAAGTTAAAGACAGGGTGACATTGAAAAAGAATATTATTTCAGTGGGCAGAGATTGCTGCTATGCCAGGGTTGGCATATTAGGTCCTCTGCAAGGACTGAGTTTAAAATTGGCTCTTTTTATAACACAAGCCTTGGCCTGCTCCCTATGGGGGCTCGTGGGTGGAGTTTGAGTTGAAATTGAATAGAATTGAATGTTTCTTGATTAATTGTCAATTCAATGGGTTTAGAATCTCCAACAACCTCAGCTAGCCCCACGTAGATAACAGAATGAAGCTATTTGGCCTTGGGCGGGGTCTTTGCAGAGTCAGGATTCAAGGATACTTTCTCCTTGAAAGAGTTTTCTCTAAAACATTCTAAGCACCTTGTTTCAGAACAAAAATCGAGAATTGCCCCTCAACCTTCATATTACTATGATTTATCAGTGGAAAGAAGAGGCTTGTTTTAATGTGTACTTCTCTCCTTATGAGAGATCTGGTGCATTTTCTCATAATTATAGCTTGCATGTCTTTCTTTGAAAACTTTCTGTTCATATCCTTTGACCTATTGGAAAATGGCTCTTAATGTTGGAAACTGGAATCAGTTCTTTCCATGTGTTGCATGTGTTCCAGTCCTCAGAGAACTTTGCGATAAAGTTTGCTATAAAGTGCTATATGTTTCCTCAATTAAGTGCTTGCCTTCTGGTTTTAACTTTATTTAATGTTTAACTCCAAACAATTCAACTTTATAGAAGTAGAATTTATTTATTTTATTTTTGTGACTTTCTCTGTTGCTTGTTCTATTATAACCTCTTCCCTTATATACATATATGAAAAGTAATTTGCTCCTTGCTCTTCTAATTTGCAATTGATTCCTCTTTTACATCTAATTCATTTATCCATTTGTACTTTAATTTGATATTTAATATGAGATATTGAGGTCCTATTGAATTTTTACCAAAGTGCTTTCTCCTTATTCTATGTGTTTTTATCAGTTAGTGTGTATATTAAGAAATATGTGAATGGAAGATGGGTTCAGGGCTGTTCACAGACCCAACTCCTGAATGGAGCAGGCCTTATGTGACCAGCACTGCCTGTCCACTGAAATGGCGACGACTGTGAGCAATGAGGGGAGAGCCAGGGTCATGTGAGACTCTGTTTATTACAAAGACTGCAGGTGCTTTTATCATCTTGGTGCTTATGTCTAGTTACTACTTCATACGTAATCACATTCTAGCCTTATTAGATACATGATTCTCTACAGGAAGCTACATGTAGATATGTTGTGTGCATTCTTTTCTAATAAGGATATTCAATGTACTCTCCTCTAAGGTCTGGTACGCCTTTCCTGGGAACTGCCTCTTTGGGTGGGACCCCTTCATCCCAGTGCCATCTTGTTCATCCTTATAAGGCTACCCTCAGATTACCTGAGCCATGCCCTGTGTGATGTCCAAGAGTTGGCAGGCCCTCTCTGCAAGTAGTGACTTTAGACAATCACAAGCTGAGCTCAGCCTCTGGCCCCAGCCCAGTAGCCCCTTAGGAACCTGTGACTGGTCAGTCTGGAGCCTCCTGCAAGTGGAAGATACACTCTGGCACCCTCCCTCACCAGACTGGGAGATGGAAATTGAGAGAAATGATGGGGGCTTGCATTGCTCTGTGTCTGCCAGAATACAGCTTCTTCCCTCTCTTCTCCTTCCTCCTTTTTCTCTAGGTGGAGACCAGCCCTATTGGCAGTCTTATTTGTCAGAGGTGAAGGAGGAGGAATAGAAGGAGGACAAGGGAATTCCCTTTCCCCTGAGTCTGAAGGGTAATCTGTGTGCAGCTGTGTTATAGGTCAGAACTCTGAACTTGAAGCAAAGGATTCTTACAAGGTACTAAGTCAGTGGAATTGATAGAGATAATAGTTATCTAATATAGCATGGTTCAGTGTTATTTATTTAATCCTACAAGGAGATGTTTTGGGCCAGAACTTGAAACAAGGTACTAAGTGGAATTGAAGAGACAGTGTTTAAATCTAGTTTAGCATTGATTTAATCCTACAACAAATAATAGCCTCCCAGTGATATAATGATTGGTGTATACGCAGTGTGGGGCATATAAGCAAGAAGCTCTCAGGGCCAGAAAGACAAGTGCACTAGAAGCTCTCGAGCCTCAGCCAGGATTCAGTCCAGGGAGATTCAGAAGCCAGAGAAGGCAGGCAGGGAGCTCAAGCTCTTGGAACCAAAGCCAGACTGAAAGGCTCTCCAGAAAGCTGCCCAGCCCCAGGAAGGATATGGGCTATAAGAAAGCTAACTGGGCCACAGGAAAAGGAGACAAGATTTGGAAAGAGACAATAAAGGATTTGGACTTTAACCCTGGCTGCACTTGTGGTGATTACTGAACTGAAATGAAGGCTACCTCCAGAAACCCCAAGAAAACCCCAACAAGAGAATATTATATTTTAGAGAGAATATTACACAGCTGGAAATTTGTCTTTCCTAGTCCTCTCCTCTTCCTATCAGCCATCACAAAGATTCCTCTCTGATAGATACAGAAGTTCCTGCACTTATCTGTCTAGACTTGTGTGAGGTAACCCCCATCTTGGCATTCCCTTTCCTGCCCCACCTCTTGCATTCCCCAGTATATATTTTTCCTAATCCCTCTTCAACCTTCTCCTGAGCCTCCCCAAAATTGGCTTCTCTTAGTTTCTGGGAGAATGTGTGTGGGCATGGGTGGGGTTGTCATGGAATATTAATACCTTTTAATGCCTCTGTTGTGTTTTAGGTAGGATCATGTGTGTCTATGTATGTTTGGGTATTTGTGTACACGTGTTTACCTGTGTGGACCTGCTCCTCTAGATTATTACTCTTCTCTAGTGCTTCATGCCTGTCCAGACCTTTGTCTGGATATTTGGGATGTAAAGGTAGTCAGTGGGGTGGGATGGAGGTGCTGTAAAGACCAACATGGAGAAGTCTTTGGAGACACTCCTCTCTCCCTCCTCAGGCGGACGTTCCTATCCTTTGCTCTTCCTTGGGGCTGAGGACAGAGAAAACAGTCTAGGAAATCTTTCCATTCCTTTCTCCATGTCTTCTCTTTTGTTTGGTGTTCTTCAATTTAGTTTTTCTCTGATTTCAACCAGAATCTGATAAATGGGATTTTTCTAGGTACCTAATTTTGGAACAACAACAAAAAGAATTATCCTGACCCTGTCAATTTCACTTCTCTCAGTATGAGGGATTTGGAGCATTTTGGCATATGGGTCTTGATAGCTTCAATTTCATTATTTGAAAGCTTCCTATCCTTTGACTTACTGGATAGTGGCTCTTAATCTTGGAAACTGGAATCAGTTCATTTCATATCTTGCATGATTATCAGTCCTTATCCTGCAAAGATATTTCTCCTCACTTGTTATCCTCATTTAAACTGCATTTGATCTGTATGGGAAAAAAGCATTTTAGATTTCTAGAAGCAGAATTGTCCATTTAATTTTCTGTGATCCTCTCCATGTATTCTGTCATGACTTCTTCCAGTTGCCAAAGCATTCCCATTACATCCCTTTGGTGAGAGGAATTTTACTCAGATGATTGGGTGAGAAAACCCATTTGTGCTATTTATATAGAAAACAGGCCATTCCTAGGAATGATTGATACAGGGGCTGATATCTGTTATAACAAAAATTGATTGGCCTCCTGAATGGCCGCTTCAAACTCAAACAGTAAAAGTTAATGGAGTGGGTGGCGTGCAACATGCTTTCCGGTCTAGTAGAGTACTTCATTGGGAATTTGAAATTCAGAAAGGTGTTTTTAGGCTTTTGTCACAGCAGGGTTCAGAACCTTCTTGTGGGAAGAGATTTACTGAAAGTCCTTCGGACAGCATTACACACTGAGGAAAACTAATGGGGGCCACTGAGAGGGTCTCTGGCAGTGCCACCTTAAGATGGAAACATGACAGTCCTATATGGTTGGATCAGTGGCCCCATCTAATGAAAAATTCATTGCCCTAAGATCCATCATTATGGAACAAGAGAAATTGGGCCTTCCTTCAGTGCTTATAATTCACCTGTTTTTGGAATTAGAAAAAGAATAAAGCATGATGCATGTTAATTGATTTGAAAGCTGTGAATGCCACCATGTAACCCATGGGAGCCTTACAACCAGGCCTACCATCTCCTAATATGATTCCTAAAGAACATCATATGGTGGTTATTGACATAAAGGATTGCTTTTATTCTATTCCTTTGCATCCTACAGACAGGGAGAAGTTTGCCTTTTCTGTGCAAGCTATTAATTTACAAGCTCCTGCCACCAGGTGGCAATGGAAAGTATTACCACAAGGGATGGCTAACAGTCCCACCCTTTGCAAATGGTATGTGGATAAGGTTCTTGCTCCAGTTAGAAATTTATATCCAAAAGTTTATATGATCCAATATGTGGATGATATACTGCTGGCCACTAAGGAAGAGTCATAGTTGCAAAATATTGTGCAACACATCATTCGAATATTGGCTCAGCAGAACCTTATAGTGGCACTGCATAAGATACAGACTAAGCCTCCATTTCTCTATCTTGGTCACATTTTCAAGACCTTACTGTGTCCAAGATGCCCCCTAAGGTGGATGAGGATAAATATAAAGTCTTCATGACTCTCAACAATTGGTGGGAACTTTACAATGGTTGAGGTCCATTCATCCAATTCCTCCTCCTGTTATGCACCCCTTTTATGATATTTTAAAAGGCCCTTCTGACAGTCCCTCAATTGGCTCTTGGTATACCAGAACAGCAAGTACTTGCTATTGCCCAGGATAACTTAATATGGGCAGTTCTGCTACAGTTTGTCCCTTAACACCTTTGCATACTTCTCAGCCACTTAGACAATTGTAAAAAGACTAAAAGTAAGTATTGCCACTGAATCTTTTTCCTCAGAGCCAGTGCAAGGCCCTAATGTTTTTACTGAGTCTACCAAAGATCACAGGGCTGCTATATACAGCAAGGACACTCAAGAGACACACGTCCTTGACACCCCCTATGATTCTACACAGAAAAATGAGTTACAGATAACGGACCAGCTTATACATGTGCTTTTAGGTCCTTTTGCATTGAATTTGGCATTGCCTATTCCACTGGCATCCCCTATAACCCTACAGGACAAACCATTGTTGAACTGGCTAATCGTACTCTTAAGATGCTCTTGTCTAAGCAAGAAAAGGAGTATTGGGGTTACAAGACCCTCCATTTGACTCATGCAGGCCTGCTTAGATACAGTGATATATACATACAATTACTTACACTTTTCACATTCCTTGGATCTTACCCTGCAATGAGCTTCTGGCACATGCAGAAAGCACAGCTAACTAACAGATTGGCCATCAAAACAAGAGCCCTCTCTCCAAAGTAATATGGAGAGACTTAGATGGCATTTGAAAGGGCCCAGGTTGGGTCAAGGTTTGGGGTCCTGGTATGCTCTTGTCATTCCAGATACAGACCCAGCAGCAGAGGAATGGATCCCAACCAGAAACATCCGTGATCTGGGTAAGCAAGAAGAGAAGGACCAGATGACAGCCCAGAGGGACCAGCCAGATGACACTGATGGCATCCATTGTCCCTCCTGACCATGACATTAGAGACAGCAGACACAGCTCCAGTGAAGCAGCCAAATTGGACTATCTTGGGTAATGTGCAATACACATAGACTGTTAAATGGACAATGGGCTTGTGTGCTTCTCCCATGGCTACTAGCCATATGGCGGCCTGGGGAGAGACTTTGCCCTATTTTTCCACTTATAGACAATGCCTCTAAATTAGTAGGTGAAAAATCAACACGGCCACCAGCCAAAGCTACTGAGGCAATGTTACAGGATATGACTTTGCTTGTATACACCTTTTTCTGTGTTTTTCTTTCAAAAATGTATACAATTGTAACTATAGAATTGTGACACGCTACCTCATTGACATCCTGATGTATACAAATATAACTACAGAATTGTGACATCCTACCATGGTGACATTCTACCTCATTGACATCCTGCCTCTTTGGTATCTTATCTCCTTGAGCATGACTCTATTGAATGGGTTGAACATCATGAACTGGTTGGTTATGGCAACTGTTGAGCCTAGTTCCCACTGTCATACCTTTGTTTATTGGTCTGTTGCATCCTGCCTCCTTGAGCATGATACTCAATAATCTCATTGATCAAGTGAAAAATAGCTGATGCTAAAGTTAGCTTGATGTGATGAGTGGTTCCCACTTTGAAAGAGAGGGAAATTGTTAGGGTCAAAGGACAAATGGATCAAGCCAGTATAACCAGGAGGTTGAACTTGAGAGCCCGGAAGTAATTTCTATGAATAGAGACTGCCTCGTGGGTGGGATCCTGGTCATATTGAGATAGCTTCATAACAGGAGATGTCTCCCTCTTTGATTAACTGTGTATGACCACCTGGACCCAATATAAGCTCTGTGGGGAGGAGCTCAACTCTTTTCACCTAGAGCTCTGCTAGAGAGGGAACTAAGAGAGTGCAGGTGGTTATAGAGTAGGATGTAACCATGTGAATAAAAGATCCTGAGTTTGCCTGCAACTGCTCTTGAGTGCTCTGTTGTGTTTCAACTGTGTCCCTATGAGATAGCAGCCAGAGGGCCTCTGATGACCTCAGAAAGAGGTGTAAGCTTGATATAAATACTTACCAGAGATTTCTCTGAAGCCCTGGGAATTAGGAGAGACAGGCAATAGCAAATGCAAAGATAGTACATTTGCAAACCCCAAACCTGGGATTGGACTTCCTCATATCCTGAGACTTCTTAGAGGTATGAGCCTGGACCAGGTGTTTCCCTTTACTAGTCTTACTTTTCTCATCTGTCATGTGAGGGGTGGACTTGAGGGCCTCCCACATCCCTTCCAGCTCTAATTTCTGAGCACCTTCTCTCCAAGATGACGGAAAATCCTCCTGGAATTGTGGCAGAAATGCTAAGCATGGCTGATCTCACATTGTGAGTAGTGATTATAGGGAGAAAGAGCTCTTATCTTTGGGACCAAGATGGACTGAAGACATGTAAACATGGTTCCTCAAGGCCAAGAGAATCATGATGGTTCCCAAACACCCAGCCCTGAGGACTTTCTGTTGTTGTTGAGTCATTTCAGTAGTGTACAACTCTTTGATCCCATTTGGTCTTGTCTAAGCAAGAATGGATTTGACATTTCCTTCTCCATCTCATTTTACAGATGAGGAAACTGAGGCAGACAGGGTGAAGTTACTTGTGCAGGGTCACACAGCTAGGAAGGGTCTGAAACTGAATTAGAACTCAGGCCTTTCTTGACTCCAGGCCCAGAGCTGTCTCCATTGCCCCAGATAGTTTCCAATGTTCCCTATGGTGTATGGGAAAGGAATGAGATTAAAGAGTCACTCTGTAGCAACTGCTCCTCTTCTTTCCAAGCTATAGGGCACAGACTGAGCCTGAGGGAGTAAAGCCAAAGAGATAACAGGACTAGACATGGCATCCTGAGGTTTTAGAGCTGAAAGGGAATAACTGCCCTCAATGCTCACCGCTACTTTGTTTAACCAAGAGAAAGCACAGTCCAAAAATGAATGGCAAAGGGAGAAATGAACCCAGTACTGCTTGGTATCCAGCCAATGCTCTTTCCTCTATATGATGCTACCTTTCTTGAGTCCTTTAACAATTATGTTTTTCCTAAGTTGATGTACTTTTTCCTCTGAATAAAGCATTTTAAAATGGAGCCTTGAATCTTGATTCTCTGTTAGCAGATAAAGAAAAAGAAAAAAGAATGGGAGGTATTGCCAAAATTCCCCAAGATGGTTGATCAAAATAGAGAAGGGGCAGGGAGGATAGAAACATTTCCCTCCTGACAGTACAGAAAATGATCTGATGTCCAATAGGTGGAAATTTTTTGTGCATCCTAGTCTAGGTTCATCCCTCATGTAATCCTGCTGTGACTTTGATCCTTCAGCTACAGGATTCTCCTATATTCCCTTCTATTTTAAGAAGAATGCTGGAATCTTCTCCCTCTAGCTAGCCTGATCTGAACCTGAGAGTCAGCAGCTCTTGACCTAAGAGAAAACCACTAAGTTTGGAAACTTCCATTCCTCAGGCTTGCCTATGATTGTCCATGATTGGTAAAGCAAAGCAGTTGGGAACTCTTGGGCAAATTTACCCTTCCACTGCCATTTGTCTGTACTATGAATCCCCATCACTTCTAGTATTCTTAGCTATTTTAGAATTCCTTCCACTAAACCTTCCCTAGAAGTGTAAAAAAGAGAAAGCTGTAACAGGAAGAAGTACAGAAGAAAGGGTCATCCCTGTAGTTCCTTTAATGATAGTAATTCTACCAGAATTGAGTTCAACATAGCAATCACTGAGAGCCACCTCCTTCTAACATCTGCAGTTGTCTCTGTGCCTCCTTGGGACATGAATGTGCGGAAACCTCTGGCTCAAGGAGGGAAATATAGGGAGCTTCCTGTGTGAAAGGAAAAGGACAAGGATGTAACAAACTTTGCCTTCTTCAAAGTCTTTCTGGGACTAGTCACAGATCACAAGAAAACCTGAAGTACTGATAAATTTACTCCCTGAGGCAAGCAGGGAAGGATGCTAATGGGAATCAGGTCAGATTCATAGTAGCAATCTTGTGGAGGTTTTGGGCAACCACATGTTACTGTATCCAATCAGAAAATGAAGTTATGTCAAGCCCGAGGTTACATTTTCCATATAAATATCTCCATGGCTCACACCACCTTTGCTGAACCTCTTGGATGAGCACAGTATGGCATCCTGCCTTATGGTGTCTTTCTTCTCATCCCTTCCCCCATGCCTTGTGGTATCTTTCCCCTTCATATAGGTATTTAACTCTTTTAGGATGCTAAACCCCTCTATGGATTTAGCCTTCCACTTAAAGACAGTGTCATCTCATTGAATATTCCTTTTCTCCTAATTAATTGTGAGTTCTACTGGGAAACTTGTCTTTTATTAGTTATTTATTTGTTAGCCATTTCAGATTAAAATCTAATTATTTTAAGTGGAGGGTTGTTTAATTCTCTGTTGTCTTTGTATAGTCACAATTCTCAAACAATGCATAGTAACTGAAGGGAGGGAGGGAGAACAAGCCAGTAGGATGCCAAATTAAAACCAGCAAACAAACTCAGTTTCTTCAGAACATTTAAGGGTTAACAATGGTGGAATGTCAGGAGTGTGCTGAGATTTGCATTTTCTCCTTAGTGGAGATCTTCCTTCTACCCCTCACTTTACTAGCTTTGTCCTTATACATTTAAAGGACTGGAGACTGCCTATTCAACTATTCTGTCTTTTCCCAAAAGACATTAACAGTCATTCTCCACCTGTTCATATGCAGATATTACTCCCTAAATGTTGACAGCGGCTGCCTTTCAGTAGGCTTTGGATGAGGCTACTGGTGAGCCTTGGAGAAACAAAAAAGCTCAATCTCAGCAAAGGTAGACCACAACTCGTTCTTTGTATTTTGTTGAGTGGTGGGAAATCAGTTTCAATTCCCCCAAATTCAGTCCCTCTATACTTCTTCAAAGGTAAACTGAGTTCTGAGATGCCCTACTAGAACTAAGGGAAGGCTTATATTACAATTTAATCCTTTCCTGCTTGAAGAAAACCAGAAAAACATTATTGTGTTGGAGTTAAGATAGAGTGGGTTCAACTATGGCTGATGGGAGCAATACGAGCTCACAAGATTTCATTACAGGTTGGGCACAAATCATGCATATGAATATCTGGAGTTGAGATGCCTCTAAATTTGTACTCCTTATGTGTCTTTTGAGCTACTGCAATTCTATTTTTCTCATAGAATACAGGGACAACACAGCTGGAGGGCCTAAAATATTCTAAGGCAGTCAAAGCTCTTTGGGAGGTTTGGAATACACTCACCTAGGTCTTTCCTTGCTAAATGACCCAGGTACTTCATTCTCTAATATCCCAGAAGACACCTCTTAGTAAGCAATTACAGTCTCTGAAATGATCTAGAGATGCAACTAATTCATACAAAATGTAGGGCACTACCAGGAGACAGGAAGACCTAAATACAAATTCTGCCCCAAATCCTAGCTGTGTTACTGTGGCCAAGTGAATTAATCTTTGCCTCAGTTTCCTCATCTGCAAAATGAAGATATTAATAGCACTTACCTGCCTAGTTTGTTGTGATGGCAAAATGAGACATTTTATGAAGTGTCTAGTTGTTGGAATCTTTACAAACTGTTAAGCCATTGGAGTTGATAGAGACAATAATTTGGCATGGTTCAATATGTTTGATTTGATCTTAGAAGGAGATATTTTGGACCAGAACTTGAAACAAGGTACTAAGTACAACTGATAGAAACGATGCTTGTGTTCACACCTTTAGAGAGCTCATAAGTATTTAAGTACTCAATGGAGTTCACACGTTTGGGAGACTTCAGGGCTTAGAAAGAGATATCTGAATTCACACCTCCCTTAGGGCCAGAGAGCATGCTGGGAGATATCCCACAATCCCACTCTTGGAGAAGTAGCATAAATACAGCTCCAGTGAGCCACTCGAGAGTTACTTGGGAACACTCCCTGGGGTTGAGAGGAGCACTCTGGGAGGAAGCCCACAAGCCCTATCTTCGAGGCAAGAGAGATTCTTTGCATCTTCCAACTTGGAGCTGGCTGGAGTCGGTAGGACAAACCTTTGGATTTGGAGACATTTGAGGGAGCTCTTAGAACCAAGTGGAGAGATAGGCCTCTGAGCTAACTGGGCTATATTGAAGGACACAACAAAAGATCTGAACGTTTATCACCTGGCTGTGTTTTGGAAAAAGAACACCACACCTAGCAAACCTTAAATGTTATTATATATATATGCATATATATTATATTAAAATATTATTATTTTTATTGTCATTTTTACCAAAAATATCACCAGAAATATTACTGATGTGAGTTCAACTTTGTCTGCATCCATTGCTTATCCCCTCATTTCAATCAGCTCTTTATGATCTAATCCTAAATGACTGTGTCACTTTTTCCTGGCTTAGCCTGCTAAGACCAGACCCCTGGTAATTTTAGGTTTAATATTAGAAGAAAATGAAACACTTGCACATTATTTCACAAGTAGCCAAAGGCAATTTACTTAGCAGAGCAGGAAATGGATGTTCAGTAAGAATTTTGAGGGCACAGCCAAGATGGTAGAGAGGAGATATGTCTTTTTCTGAGCTCTCCCGCATGTCCCTCAAAATAACAGCAAATCAAGCCTCTGTTCTGGATTTGGAGTGACAAATATTTGAAGTGGAACAAATTTCCAGCAGAAAGTAATTTGAAAGATCTTTAGAAAAGGTCTGTTTCAATCAGGCACGGAGAGAGGCGGGCCGAACACAGGCAGCCAAGTGCAGGCAGTCAAACACAGGCACAGTTCAGAGACCCAGTGCAGTGAGACTTATGGTGCATCAGGAATCTACCAAAATGAATCTATAGCAGTGTTGGCTTCGCTGTCCTGGTTGCAAGCCAGTAGATCAGAAGATAAGCTGGAAGACACCCAACCCTAATACAAAAGTCAAATAGTGAGCCCCTAAACCCCAGAATATTCTGGGGACCTGGCTATGCCCACTTAGCACCAGAAGTTAACACTGATCCAGCACAGCCACTTTCACCTATAGAGGAAGCCTGGACAATCTCCCTTGCCCTAAAAGCAGACCTCAAACTTTCAGAAAATGAGCAAAAAGTAAAAGATCTCTGACCATAAATAGTTTTTATGGAGAAAGAGAACAGATTTCAAACTCTGAGGACAGTAAAAACAGATCATCTCCACATGAAAATCCAAAGGGTGATATGAATTGGTTGCCATCTTTCAAGGCTATCTTGGAAGAATTCAAAATAATCTTAAAAGAGTTAGGAAAAAATGGGGAAAGGAAATGAGAGGGTTTGTAGGAGGGTTTGAAAAGAAAACATAGACATTATCTGAGGAAAACTCCTTAAAAACAGATTTAGCTAAATTAAAAAAAATATAACACCTTACAAAATAGATTGATAAAATAGAAAAGAAAACAATTCCTTGAAAACAGAATCTGTGAAATGGGGAAAAAGCCCATAGAATAAAATAACTCATTTAAAATTCAATTGGTCAAATACTAGAGGAACTAAAAAGGTAATTGAAAAAATAATTGACTAAAAATTGGAACTAAAACAAATGGAAATGAATGACCAATGAGACATCAAGAATCAGTCAAACAAAACCAAAAAAAAAAATGAAAAAATAGAAGAAATGTAAAATACCTCATTGGAAAAACAACTGACCTGGAAAACAGATGTAGGAGAGACAATATCAGGATTATTGTACTTCCTGAAAACCATGATGAAAAAAAGAGCCTAAACATTATATTTCAGGAAACCATCAAGGAAAACTGCCCTGGTGTCAGAAGGTAAAATAGTCATTGAAAAAACTCACTGATCACCTCTCAAAAGAGACCCTAAAATGAAAATTTCAAGGAATGTCACACCTAAATTTCAGAATTATCAAACCAAGGAAAATATATTGCAAGCAGCCAGAAGGAAGAAATTCAAATATAGAGAAGCTACAGTCAAAATTACCCAGGACCTAGCAGCTTCCACTTTAAAAAATCAAAGAGCCTGAAATCTGATATTCTGAAAAGGAAAAGAATTTGCATTAAAGCCAAGAATCAAATATCCAACTAAATTGAGCTTTATCTTTGAGGGTAGAAGATAAACATTCAATGAAATAAGTGAATTTCATTTATTTCTGATGAAAAAACCAGAGCTGAACAAAAAAACTGATCTCCAAATACAGAATTCTAGAGAAGCATAAAAAGGTAAAAACAAAAGAACTCTTGAAAACTATATTTCTGTTATGGGTATACATAGAATATAATTTTATTGCAATTTAATAATGTAAAAAAAGAAATTAGAGGCGGAAAGGGGATTGTACTGGAAAAGAGGAAAACAGAGGTAAAATGAGTGGAATTATATCTCAGGAAGAAATAAAGAAGACTTATAATTGAGGCAAAGAAGGAAGGGGAATGAACATTGTGTGAATCTTACTCCCATCAGATTTGGTTCAAAGGGAGAATATTTGACATATTTGTTTTCACAGAGAAACTTGTCTCACCTTATAGGAAAATGGAAGGGAAAGGGGAAAAAGAAAGGAGGAGGCTAATAGAAGGAAAACAGAAGTAGTAGGGGAAAGGTATAAACAAAGGAGAGGGATTGCAAAGGGGGAAGGCTGTTTGAAGGAGGTAGTGGTCAGAAGGAAAATACTAGGCAGGAGAGAAAGGGGAAAGGAAAGAGAAAAGCATAATTTGGGGTAAATAAGATGGTGGAAAATATAGAATTAGTTATTTTAACAGTGAATGTGAATGGATGAACTTTCTTTTAAAATGGAAGTGGATAGCAGACTGGATTAAAAGACAGAATCCTACATTAAGCTGTTTACAAGAAACACATTTAAAGCAGAATGGTGTATATATATATATATATATATATATATATATATATATATATATATATTTAGAGT